>NC_056727.1:602380437-602527027 GCF_019279795.1 Protopterus annectens
CAGGGACATCCATGATTACGAATCAGAATCTAACTCAGTCCCAACTAAACCCTTCTAGAACTAGTGATATTAGGAGGAAAGGTGGCGGAATACACATAATGAATAATGACAACATGTAAGAGTCATAAACAGCATGTACCTCAGACAATGTGTATGAATACATATGTGCTTTGGGTCCGTCAATGTGTCAGGTTAATAGCACCAAACTTCTAAATGTGTCCCTGAGGTTGTTATGCAGTGTCCCTGATTCAGTGTTCATTCTTCCTCATTCATATGAGAGGTCTGCTAGTGAGAGAAAGCACATGTTCCGCAGACTACCTTAGAAAGATTTTATTTACTTATTTATTTATTTTATTTATTTATTTAACATTTGTTGACCAGGAAAGACTGACTAGGTTCCACGTAGCCTGTTTTCAGCAGAGGCCCGGGGAGAAATGCTCCAGATGCATGTCTTTGGAATGTGGGAGGAAACCGGAGTACCCGGAGGAAACCCTTGATAGAATAATAGGGTTGGAGTTACCACCTGTCCACCTTTGAGAGGGACACTCCCCTTTGGGCAGTTGTGTCCTGCAAAATAATTGTAATTATGGCAAATGTCCTGTGATTTAGGACAAAAAATTCCTATACTGTCTGTAGTAGTTGCATAAAACAATTATTTTGTATCTGAAACACCTAAATGTTATAAGAAACAGTATAAGCAACTATAATGCTACAAGAATAACCTTTTATTTAGGCAAAACAGTGAAGTACTCTCCTTTGTACTGGCTGTGGGTATGTGTTGCTCTACATAAAATGTCCTATAGGGTTGCCACCTTTTCAAATGCCCAAAGTGGGACATGTTCTGTAGAAATGTCAGACTTTCCAGGACAAAACATACCTAACAGCCATGCATAGTACAGAATTTTACTTATTTGCACAAATAAGAGCTTATTCTAGTAACATTTGAATTGCTTATGCTACTTCACATAACATATAGAAGTTTCATATATAAAATAACTGTTTTATGCAACTATTAAAGAAACTTAGGATATAATATTGTCCTGTAATCTCAGGGCATTTGCTATGTCTTGATTATTTTCACAGGACACAACTGCTTAAAGAGGGACAGGTGTTAACCCTAAAGTCCCACCTTGGCCAATTGAAAAGGTGGCAAACATATAATAGGTATGCAGTAGCATGACTCGTCCGATGGATGTGGCTCCCAAAACCCAATTACTTGTCTGTATTGAAGAGTCTCGGTTCCCATGTATCAGCCAGATGTGAGCAGATTGTATGAAGAACACACAAATAATATATGATTAATTCACTGGACAGGCCGCTGATTCCATACAGTCGAACGCCATGCTATTGCCTAATGGGCAGCCATTCCCAATACTGTAGTCATGTAGTCCAATGTAATAGGCATCACAAAGTAATATTGTGGCCCTCGCTCCCACCCAGGGGTGTGAGTGACAGATGCAAGCACCAATGTTGGTGCATTTGCAAGTGGGAAAGTGAGTGGGTGTAAGCGTGTTTTGCTACCAGTATGCGAGTATTGCACTGGTAAAGCAATGTACAGGCTAACCGAGTGTAAGAAGCTGTAACCAGAGGTCACCAGTGCTTAACACCGTGCAAACCCATGCACACGCGCTCCCAACTGCTTTAATGTGCCTTACCCCCTCTGTATCCAATGGCCTTGTTCTGCCCTGCAACCAAATAAACATCCTCTGCAAGGGTCAGAACCAGGACCCTGCACACACAGCTAATGTGAATTACCAATACACCATGGCAGATATACAGACAATGGACAGTACCACAAACATATCATACAGCGCAGTCATTCAACAGTATAGGAATGCATCCCATCATGTAGATGTATATGTGAGTGTTTATGTCCAGCATATAGGTACATACATATATAGAGATATATCAGGAGCATACCATGTGGCAACAAAGCATTACAAATGAATGAAACGGGAAACACCAGCAGCGCCTGTATTATGTAGTGGTGTTGTTCTATGTGATCTCAAGACTCCCTCAGAAAGACATGTGTCATTCATACATGCAAATAGTTGTACATTGGCCATATACATCACTCTGTGCATGTAATGTACATTAACACAACAGTACCTGTCCAATCATAATGTGTGAACAGTACTCTTGGTATAAGAATTGTATGGAGTGTGAGCAGTCTAAAAGCATTATTCAGTCCTCAGCCAGATGGGGACAAACACACACACACACTTGGCAAATCTTGGATTAGAACACCGACCTAACTACTTTATTACACTACAGCATTACGCAGTTACAGAACGTGCTACCGAGATTACTGGGACACAGAACTCCCAGAGGTGTATTTCTATGTGGGTGACATCATCAGCCTTGCCAAAGGTGGGTATATGAATTGTATGGAGTGTGAGCAGTCTAAAAGCATTATTCAGTCCTCAGGCAGACGGGGACAAAAACACAGACACACACACACACACACACACACACACACACACACACACACACACACACGCACGCCAGTGGTGGGAACGGAACACCTGCCTATCTACAGATCACTATTACAATACTACATAGTTACAAGTCGCGCCACTAAGACTACACATTTCAAGGCTGTCGTTATGACCTTCTAGGAATGCGAACATCAACAGGGATGTTGGCAGTTAAGATGTACATACATGTGAACCTGTGTGTTTAAAGTAGGAATCCATCCTGACCTGGAGTATGCCCATCTGTGGAATGGACGGCTACTATCACTATACAGGGTTACAATGGCCATGCCCATACACATAGGCACATAACCGACACAAGGTGTTACTGGACATGCTCACACACTTAGTAGCACAGGGCTGTTCGGAATGCACTATGTGTCCATCTACACAAGGTTATACTGGGCATGCTCATACACTTAGTAGCACAGGGCTGTCTGAGATGCACTCTGATTCTAAGCACAGAAAGCCACAGTGGCCATGCTATTACAGTTAGACATAAAGAACACATTGTAATGGGCTCTGGTGTTAGTAGTTGTCATTGTAAGCAGGAACGCTGCTGTATATATATGTGACACCGGTCTTTTACACAACGTCTGTTGCTTTATATCATCTTAGATGTACCATCCTATACCAAGCACAATACCACCACTCACAGTGATGTCTTGCTAGGAGTGGAAACTGCTTGACCAAGACAATGTGCCTTGCTAGGAGTGGCAACTGCTTGACCAACACAATGATCCAATGTCCTGCTGTAAGTACGAGGTTGTCCAGTGTTTGTCATTCTGGGATGACATGACTGACAGTAGACAGGCCTTTGACACATATCACATGCATCCATGATTCAAGGGAGTGGGGATAATACCCAAGTCTCATCCGCCCATATAGTGCCATTCCAAGGCAAATGTCCTAAACACAGGATAACACCCTGGCACCTATAGGAAAACTGCATTGTATGCTTATGCTAACCAGTGCTAGATGTGTAGAATCCATAATCACAGCTGCTCACTGAAGATCCAACAGTGGGGAGTACTGACATCTGTGCAGTGAGGAACACCTAGCTGAAGGCTCTGTAGTGCACAATAGCACTACCACCATATACCTCAGAACCAGACATGTGGGCCATAACACAGGTACAGACCACTCCAGGTGGTGCTGTCCCCACATACATAGAGGCCACTCACATGTACTGACTGGTACCCCCACAAAAGGCATCACAGATGAGTCAGGTGCAGGACACAGTGTCAAATGCTGCATTCTAGGATGTAAACCTCAGACACCACCATGCCCTTGGACCACCAACACACATCCATACATGTTGTAGGACATATAAGAGTACACCACCATGTGACCCTTGAACAGTGGACAGTACCAAGTTCTACATCAACAGTAGAGAGTACCCATGTACTGACACAGTTGCATCATGTGTTATGCAATGCAATGATACCACTATCTGTAACCAGGTCAGCTGTACACATACCAGGGGCCCTCAGTTATTTACAGCATTAGCAGATGACTGTTGCTGTACACCAGTACACACCCTCATGTTTGGATATGACATACATGTACCTGCCCTGGATATGTACATGCCACACACACACAACATACATGTAAATAGCATAGCTGTTGTTGTCCTTTGTGCAGACAGGTGGTTACAGCATTACACACATGCACATGGAATGTAGGTCCATGGCTGCTGAATGCTAACAGTACATTAGATGTGATATAAATGTTGACAGAGGTAACATTCCCTCTTTACCGGTCACCCATTACACCTATCATATCATACAACAGTCCATGTGTCAGGTATGTCATCACACATGTCCACCAATTGCAATGCCTACAAACATGCCCAAATGACAGGATTGTAGGACTTACACACATGTACATGTAGTGGTGTGCATTCAGATACCATGCGTGTGCAGTTGCTGATGTATGCAGGTGACGTGTATCTTAGTACATCATACAGATGTGTGGAGATAACTAAGTGGTGGGGCATATTTGCAGATGGATGTTTGCTGAGGACAGCTCACAGGTGTGTCACAAGTGGTCCTACAATAACCTGTGTAACCGGTAAGCAATGGTTTCGTTAATTGAAGGACATAACACACAACTTAGACAGTGGTCAGGGTGACACCGAAGGTAAATCACTTGACACCTGTTAACAGTTAAGATATCCCATGTGTATATATTAGCACTGTTGCCAAAGAAAGCATCAGTACACTTTGTAACGCATGCAATACTGCTGTAAGTCTGTCATACATATCATGAGCTAGGCAGGTGTTTGATTCACAATACTGACATGTGTGGTTGTGTGTGTGTCCATATATGTCACATATGGTGGGGAATACATCTCAATTGTTACTCACTCTCCTGTACACCAGTGTAGACATCTGTACAGACTGCATTGTAGAAAGCAGGACATAGGCAGGGGCATGTATCTCACACATGTGAGGTATCTGTATGTGCGTGACATAGGTGTATTCAATAGTAAATGCCACAGTGTGTGTGTGTGTGTGTGTGTGTGTGTGTGTGTGTGTGTGTGTGTGTGTGTGTGTGTGTGTGTGTGTGTATGGCTGTCTGGTCCCTGGAGTGAGGATGCATGTTACCATACTGAACTGATAAGACCCCTCCCCCATCCAGGTGATGCAATCTACTATCCGTGTTGATGTCCCCTATCTTAGGCCATACTGACTACCTGTACATGTGTATTCTCTGTGGTGCATCATGTAGGTGCACAGTACTGTAATGATGATTTGCACATAGGCAGGGGTCCTCACCTCAACAGTAGCAACTGTGTGTGAGTGTGTGTTACTGTGTTGGTGAATCCGTGAGTGTGTGTGTGTGTTACTGTGTCACTGAATACATGTGTGGCAATACCTGAGTGTGTGGGTGCAGATGTGTTTTGGTATCCTGTCATGGGAACGTGTATTACTGCTTCCCAATGAGGCATCACACTTCCCACTGGCCTCTACCCTTGTAATCAGCTAGACTGCTCTCTTACCTCACCACTCCATGTAACTATACCTGTGATGTCACCCAGTATGGATGTCACGTCTGTAGCCACAGTAGCTTAATACACAGCTATCATGCTCTTGGATTAGTAGACGTGTTTGGAATGTGGGACATTCTCACTGTTATGTGGCAGCTACACGGTGCATGCTGGTATATTCATACATACCTGTGAGTAGTCCACATTGACATATGGGACACTAACTGCAAACACTGACATCCACCGGCACGTGCAGTTAGACCTGAAGGAGGAAAGCAGAACATCATGACCAACATGCAGTTACTGTTGTTACACAAGACACATACTGTTAACAGTACGAAATGCATTGTACACCTGTAGTACATGGTATGTCTGCTGCCTGTCAACAGTACTCAACAATTGTAAGCTACACTTATCTTCCTAGTCTGTTCACCCTGTGCATCAGACCATATGAGCATGTCCCTGCACCGATGGTGTGGATGTCAGGGATTCGGCAGAGGCATCATCATATGCACAGGGTGATAATGTTTGCCAGAGGCCTAGACTGCACCATTGGATGACATCATGTGTGTGAGTTAGGGCCTTTGATCTAATTGGGCGTGTGTGGATGTTATGCATGTGTGTGTTGCGGTGCCCTACATATGTTTCCAGTGTGTGCGTGTATGTATGCACACAGTTCTGGCATGTGTCTGGCCTACACAGGGGTATTATTGACAGCTGCAGACTGTACAGACCAGGTTTTACAGTTCACGGTGTCCAGCCACGAACATGTGACCTGTTCCTGCCAGGGGTTGCACGGGCACTACCAGGCAGAGGTGCAGATTGGGTACTGTCTGATGACACTTGTCCACTGGAACTGTGTCTCTGTTGGGACCTTCCAGGGCCACGTGCATGTGGCCTGCTGTGTCATGGTGTGGACAGCACAGCACCAGCTGCACTGCTGCTGCTACCGCCACTATGGGAGCAGACATGTGAGGTAACCTGTTCACGTAGACCTGAAACAGGTGATGTAGCAGGTCTACGTGCCCGATGCCTCACTCCTACCAGATGTTCTAACACAGACAGCTCACGCTCGTGGATTGTCATGCCATGGTCAAGGACTCCAACCATGTCACCCAACCGTCTATCCAGAGCTTCCGCAATCTGCTGTTGAGCATTTACCATTGCCTGGATGTTGTTGTTTACAGAATGGACAGCAGCACTCTGAAGCCTCTGATATTCTCTGTTGTGCCGTTCAGCATGTGCCTGTGCCTCCATTACAGCCTGAAACATGCATCTGGTGACACCAGCTGCTGTGGACTGTCTTGCAGGGGAAGGTTGGCCAGAGGTCCTCCTATGAGCAGCACTGGCCACGTGCTAGTCAGTTGGCTGACACCATGGTGTGCAGGCTCAGCTTCCATAGCCCCCACACTTTCCTGTTCCAAGCTACCACACGCCAACTGTCCTTCTTCTATGGCCACTGGTGATGGGGTATGTGTAGGCATGGGATCTGTGTGTGGGGATGAGGGGGATATAGGTGGAATGGCAACCAATGGCACAGATTCAGTCCCTGAGAACCCTACCTGTGCCTGAATCATATGTTCATCATCACTGGTAGAGTCTGTGGGGACACTAACATCAGATGGACAGCAGGAGGGCAACGGACCTACATTACCTGTGAGGGGCAGACAAGAACTGTACATTACAATCTATACAATAGACACAGACACACACACACACACACACACACACACACACACACACACACACACACACACACACACAGACACACACACAGACAGACAAGCTATGGCACCCAACATGCATGTGAGATGACAGAAGGCATGCAAAATGCATGTGATACGGCAGACAGCATGCAGCGCAGACAATAATAGTGGTAGTTATCATACATCCCTGGGTTGCACACAACAGCATGCATGTGTCATAGCAGAAGGCATGCAAATTACACAATCATAGTAGTAAGCATACATCCCTGTGTTATACCATGTAGACTAGCACAGGTTAACAGTACACCTGCCTGATGTGTGGCATATGACTTTGACAATTACATGTAGTATGACATGTGATCTGCTGACGTGTGCAATGACATGCATACATGTTTAACACAATGGTGTCCTGTCAAATACACAGTGGGGTAATGGTGTTCCAATGCAGTGTTGTCTGTCTGCCCTACAGATATACTGCACATTTAGCTGATGTGCATGGCCATTGCAGGGAATCATGAGGCATCTCTATTGCTAAACAGTATGAGTTACAGACACAGTTCATAGCCATGACTGTGTTCAGATGCAATACATATATACTGTGGAATGTGACCCACATCACTGAGGTGTATACACACTAAACCATGATGTGGAATGTGTGACACAGGTCACTGAAGGGTATACAGATGACACCCCTGCACATCTGCAACCATATTGCTGCTGCCTGGCAACTATGGCCAGACTTGGCAAACACGTCGGTACACTATGTCCCACATGACATCTGTGTACCACACACACACACACACACACACACACACACACACACACACACACACACAATGAGGAGCAAGTATGACACTGATGTCCGACACCAGCAAGGGGAATGTACTGTATCTGTGGGCTGATGTGGATACTGTACAGGTGACTGCTGTCATGTCATGACCCACTCAAGATGTTCAACACATCTTATGTAGTGGATTGATGTCATGCCTACACAAGATGTGCACAGGCCTGTAGGATGTCTAGTGTTCCACATCTGCAATATAACCATTACACAAAGGCCATAGTTGGACCATGTGTAGCCATTGTACGACAGGGTGTACACACAAGCACATCACGTCTACTGTGTGTGCTGCTTCATGTCTCTGGCCATCCTCCATGGCCATGTGTGTACATGTGTTGGCCAAATTATTGTGACGGGCATCTATTTCACATGTCTGTGTTGTCCCATATGACATACACCCATAGATGTCATATGCTCAACTGATGACAGGGTTATACAGACAAAAGGTAGTATTTTTGTATGTGAGATATGTTTTTTCAGGATACTTAGGCAGTGTTGCAGCCAGGCCACTAGATGTCATGGACATGTCAAGATAGTACATCACATTGTGCGACATTCATAGCAGTGCTATGATCCACACCAGTAAATCCTGTGGGCTGGCCATACTCCAGCACACTGTGTAGTACTGTTTGTATTCCCCACATGTGTAGTTCTGATCTGTAGTGCATGTCCCTACAGTGAACAACACCTCCACCATTGTATGCACAGCTGTCCACACATCTGGCGATGGCAATTTGTGAGGATTCATGTCGGTTATTCACATAGTTTCTAAGTGTTGCACATGGGTAGCCATTGTGATGCATTGCAGGTCTGACCTGTATATTGTGACAGGACCATACATTATGTATACATGTGGTAAATGGCCACATGGCAGATAGATCTGTGCATTACAATGCCTGATAAATAATAACAGTCTTACCTGCAATGGGCTGCTGTCACAGCGGAATGCCAGAGGTACCTAAATAGGAGTAACACAGCTGTATGAGCATTATCCACGCTTGTATGATAGCTACAGGGAGCAATGTGCATGTTAACACATACACCAGTACATTACACTATACTATGGTGTATGCACATGTGTGCATACACAGAGTAGCATACTATAGTATGCGGCATGTGTGTATACATGCCTTGCATATGATGTTACATTACATATTGTACAGTGACACATGCGACTATATGGAATATAGTTGTTATAGGTGCAGTAGTGACTTATCAAGCGACTCCAGGCTCAGTGGTTGAGAGACACCCACTTCCACAATATTGGCTAAGGCTTGTGGATGTTGTTCTGCAGGTGTCCCCAGGTTGACCTGCAGCTCCTTGGTACGAGTGAGTAGGGGCTGGGTTGGTGGTCCACCACCTGTTGCACCTTGTTCCCTGGTGAATGCATTTGCATGCTGTTTCGCCCATCTAATGAGGTCTGTACAGTCTTTGTGCACCTGCTGGTATGTGTGGTTGTGGCCACCTACATCATTGACCCTCCTGCAAAGTTCCATCCACAGGGCATCCCAATGCTGTGCATCCTGTGGCACATGGCTGAACAGGATATCATGATTGTCATGTAGGTATGGGATGAGGGCCTCATCCTCCAAGTGGGTATAAGGGGGTAGCCTTGCATGCGGCATACCTGGAAGACATAATGATGGAGACAGGTCACAGTAACTCACAGAGACATACAGAGCTACAGCTGAACATACATGTGTATCGCATGTATTACGATTAAATAGTTGTCTTTGCAAATCTACATGACACTGACACCACTGATATGTTTGTGTCACACACATGTGACACTCAATGGTGAGTGGATATTATCACCATGTATGTGTTTGTGTTACCTGATTACATTGCACATACTCCATGTGGATGCTGTCTTGATGTGGGCATGTCTGTTTGCCTGTGCTGGTGTTCCTACCTATCAGCACATGGCTGGATGTGTCCAGATTAATGCAGTTGACCTTGATGCTGTGTATATGTCACATATAAAGACTTACACTGCCTTAATGGATATGACCGGTGGCCCTGTAGACTTGCTCACTGAAGGTTTTACATGTATGTGTTCTGCCATATACATCTACACGGCACTGTACAGCAATTCAACAGCCTGCCATGTATCACATGTGTTGCACATGTGATACACATGGGACACTGGCTAGCCATATGGTATTTGCAGGGATGGATACCAACTATAGCATGTACAGTCAAAGTCAACTAGTAGGCTATATGCCCTGGGCCATGTATGACTCTAGGATGAAAGGTTACCTGGCTGTAGCCAACAGGTGGGTCTCTGGGGCCAGGTGGAGCAGTGCCACATAACTGGTACACAGGGTTAATGATACATTTACCATGCGGTCATCACACCATGTCCAAGAGGGGGGCAATGTGCAGCTTTGCTGGACAGGAATGCATAGTATGGCAGGACTATGTAAAGTGTATGGGACAATGATCTGTCCAGCATGTGGTGATCCTAGTACTAGGAACGTGGATGTCCATGAAGTATGTGTTTGAGATCAGGATGTGTACGTGTAGCATGTCCAACATCACTGGGTTGGACATGGGTTTATTCAGGGTATGCATCATGCTACATAGTGAAGATAGGGAATGGGAAGGCTGGTGTAGGCCATCTGAACATGGCCAATACCCCTTAAAGGAAATATGTGATCTGATATGGGTCACTTGAGTGTTGTGTGTGGCTGGACAATGATCTCTATATTCATGGATGGCACCCTGTCATGATTATGGTTGCCACATATGACTACCTGACAGGTGTGGTGACATAGCTATCACAGGAAAGACAACTGCTCAACTGCATCCCTTACACACAGTGTCCATTATGTTGACCACTGCCTAGGTGGTAGTTCATGGGTACAGGGTTATTAACATAGGGGTGACAATGAAATATGTAGCTGTCAGATTGTGGCCATATGTCACACACACCTCACCCCCAAAGCCCCTTCTGTGTGTTGTCCACAACACTCTGAGTTGGCTATTGCTCCTAGGTCATAGTCATTTGCATACTTCAATAGGCAGATGCATTCTGTTAGTCTGTGGGGTATGGACTACAATGAGGGGGAATACCCTGTCTTACTGTAGCTGGCACTGGTGTGATGTGTATGTATTATTTAGACACCTTCTGTAGTGTTGGTTCTGTCAGCAGTCCCATTGCAAACACTCCTGTGACATAGGAATGTACTAGTATACCGAGTGTAGGTGGAACACAGTATGGGTGATGATGTCCTATGACCTGGCAAAGTTATGATATGCAGTATGAAATCAACCTTACTGTCATCTACATCTGTACTGCTGACATCAAATAATTTGATCAAGGTTCATGGCCTTTCAGACCAGACTCAGCAGGGTAGTAGTGCAGTACTTCCCATTATCAGTGGTGTCTCCCCCTTTGTGGGTTGTGATACCTGTTGGTGTGCACCATTCAGTGTGTACACAGCCTGGCATGAAGCTATGTTTTACATGATGTGTATGTGGAGACCAACTTGTTTTGCCATATGTGTATGCTACAACCTGGGATGTGGACAGGTCCTATGCAGCCTGAGTGCAGCTTGCATCTGCATATTCGTGGGTACAGGGGCTCTGTGGTGTACATGGATATATGATTGTGTACCTGTTGGGGGGGACAGTGTGTTTATGTTATCCAAGACCCTATCTGGATTGCTTATTCATGCTCAGCACTTGTTCAGAACTTGTAAGCACTACGTAAGCTACTAATTAATAAAGCACTCAATCTTCCTCATTACCTAGAGGTAAACAGGTTTTGTACATACATTTCTCACTTGCTTAGAGTAAAATAGCTCTTGTACCCACTTTCTTCACTTATCTAGGGGAAATTAGTTTTATATTCAGGCATGTCCAAGGGTCAGCTGCCAGCGTTCTCTCCTGTCTATCTGATGAATCTAGACATCTTGAGGCAATGTAGACATTGCCTCATTTTACACAGACAACCCTCTCTGCCTACCACCCAACATTACAACCTGTGAGAGATGCACTTATCTAGCTAAACTGGAGGTAAAGCTCTCTACAACCAAGCCTGACCCTGACAGTCATGTGGAGAAGGTAAACATTCGCACCACACCACACTCATCACATAGTCTCACTGAATCTACCCCACCATTAACTGAGAAAACTACTTGTGTACCAACTCATTAGCTCAACATTTTCTAGAATTCATAAACACCAATGCCCTGGATCAACATATCCACACACCCACCAGGGGCAACAGTATCCTAGACCTAGGCATTACCAACATGAGTGACCGGTGTTCCACACCTGAAGTCAACTCCTCGTTGGTCAGATCCAACCATAAGCTGAACACCCTTGATATCCACATCCCGCCCCCACCCCCCATTAAGGGAACCACAGTATAATATGTCTACAAAGTCAACTTCATGCTTCTTAAGACAGACGTGGTGAACTTCATGACACCCATGCAGATGGACAATACTGTTACAACTGCTGAATCCTACACAAATGCACTCTATAAGCACTTACACGAGTGCATGGATTGTGCTATCACAAACAGAACCAAGACGCTATACTCCTAATTACGGAAGCCAATCTGGTGGTCCCCTGCCATAAGCAAACTGTACAAGAGGAGGAAGACACTGTTGCAAAAGAGAGTACAATCCCATGGGTGGAGGAGCTCCCTGGTCAGCCTCAGTAAGAAGGCAAGATCCCTTATAAGATCCTTCAAAGCTAGCTACAGAAAGAAAACCACCAGTAATTTCAATGACAACCACAAAGCATTCTATAGCTATGTCAAATATCTCGATGTCAACACCCAGATCTGCTCTGAGTTACAGCACAAAGGCACAAACATTACAGAACCAACTGATATTGCCAAAATCCCGGCAGATAGGTTCAGTGCTACCTTTCCCCCCTCTCTCCCCCTAAAGGGCCCATATCTATACAGGAAGAGTGCAGAGTCCCTGTAATCACAACTATGCAGGTAAAAGCTGCACACTCTAAAGCCAATATCACAGCATCCATGGGACCAGACAACATCCCAAGCTGCGTTTTACATGAACTTCAGAACGTACTGGCTCCCCACCTATGCACCATGTTCAATAATAGCCTCGCATCAGGCTTTGTGCCCCTGAATGGCACACAGCAACAGTTATCCCACTCCACAAAGGTGGCGCCACAATGGATGACGGGACCTATTGCCCTATAGGCCTGACTAGCCTGGTCTGCAAGGCTATGGAGCACATCATCATGGATTTCAGTCACAGAGACATTGGGTACCTCCAAACCTTTGACCCCTCCCAGTTTGGCTTTGTTAAGAGCAGACCATGCCTCCTAAACCTGGTGGACTTCTTAGAGACAGTTACCAAGGCATTAGATGAGGGTAAGGAGGTCCACACAGCCTACCTAGATCTCTCAAAGGCTTTCAACACCATTCCCCATTCTGGTATTATCGACATACCCATCTGCCTGAACATTAACCCCTACATCATGTGATGGTTTGTAAAGTGTTTCAAGGATGGAATCCACACAGTGGGAGTTGCATACCCTAGGTCCGACTGTATACCAGTTACAAGTGGCGTCCCCCAGGGCTCAGACCTAGGATCCCTCATGTTCGGTATATAATTCTCTGATATACAGGCAAGCACAGGAGGGCTTTGGCTGAAAAGGTTTGCAGAGACTGCAAACTAGGGGACATAATTGATTCCCCAGCTGATACAGACACCCTCCGGAAGGGACGCACTGAGACGGATACCTGGTGTCAATATCATGGCCTCAAGCTGAATGCCAAAAGGTGCATAGTCATCCCCTTTGGATATAACTAATTACCCATGGACTACCACATAGGTGCTAGTCCCCTACATACAGAAAAGGTAATAAGGGATCTGTGAACCCCAGTAGATAGCAATCTCTCCTTCAATACCCATAATGACAAGGTGGTTAGAATATCCTTCTACGTGGTCCCCCTAATCTCTAATGGGTTCGCATCCAGAACAAGGGAGGCCATTGTGCCTCTCTACTCATGACTTATTAGACCCATTAAAGGAAGGATACAACACCCCATTTGGGATGCACCTTACAAGACAACTGCAACAGCTTGGAAGACCACAACAGTACCACACCAAAGGATTACTGACCTCAAACAGATGACTTATGCATACCAACCTAAGAAACTCCAGCTGTACTCGGTTGCATACCGCATACTCACAGGTGATCTCTGCTTGACATACAAGACCCATGTCCAACCCAGTATTGCTGGATATGCTCCACCTAAACAGAAGCCCCTGAGAGACACATGCTCTAGGGATATACACCTAACCACAACAATGACTAGGACGTGCTGGACAGATAGATTCCTGACCCGGAGACTCCCCATGCTTTGGAACATGATTCCAATGTACATGAGATAGGACCCCTCACTAGCACTCTTCAAAGGAAACCTTGACGGGTGGATGAGAGACAGACATGTACCCTGGGGATCACTGCAGTGGGTCTGCTGGACAGAGGCACAGGGAACTAATGGCTCTGCTGTTCAGAGGCACAGGGAACTAATCTAAGGGGGTGGCAAAAGCCAACACACTCTAGCTAGGCTTATAAATACCCTTGGGCAGACAGCCTAGTACCTACCTTTACACTTATTACATGTCTTAGGTGCATGGATAGTTAACTAGCTCTTCCATTTTACTTTGCTATCATGCTGATAAACTGTCAGGTGACTACAAGTCATATATATCCTGTTATTGTGTATTGTAAATGCCAATAGACATAACTAATGTTTGCCTAACATAACAGTAATGCTATGTAATTTGTAATACATATCTGCCTACAGTACTGTACATTATACAGTTATTGGCACAATATCCCACAATGCAAATCATAATTGCACAGTGGGCCAACCTTCGACAGGTTATTCTCAGTAATACACCCATACATATGCCTACTGTTACAATATATCAGCATATATATCCCCTGTTATAGCACATACTTGTTGGACCAGCCCGGCCACTAACAGCAGCTGGTGAGGAATATTTGTGTTCAAAGCCTTTATATAGCATCCCTTGTGGTGTATGCGGTGTTTGCCTTGTGACCTACAGCAGTACACACATAAATACTACAAGCGTTACTATGCTCAACAATACATCACTACAAGATAACTGTTTCCACTATATGGATTGCGTGCACTTTAAATATTACAGAACAGGCACTACATACACAGACATACTGAATGTTCTACATACCTTATTAGTAACCCGAGGTGTCATTGACTGTTAATTCAATCCTTTTCAGTTTGTGTTTCAATCTTCTTTGTATCGTTCTGCTGGTATATACATATGGTTTGAATGTGTGATAAGACATCCTTTTCTACTTAAATATCGGTAACGTGTTATCCTGACCACCAATTGGTGTTCCAAAGTAGTTAATTAGATGCACATCAGCTGTGCAGCTACTCCATTAGCCAATACCATGGCAACAGTGGTGTATAATTGAGTACTCCACTTGGGCATTGTCCGTTTGCCTTACTTTCGAGGAAGATGGCCTGGATGTGTTGTTTGTGATGTATTTCAACAGCTATATGGAGACAGACAGAGATATATTAGCTTCATGACCCCATGGATTGTGTGTAATGGCTAGAAGATGTTGTTCTACATGTGAGTACAGCTGTTATATTTCAGAACATTGCTACTTATGCAGGGTTTGTTTGTACCTGATACTTCTGCAGATGTTTCAGTCTGGCAAGGATGTTTGGGCAGCTCAAGGCTGTATGGCTATGCATGAACTGTTAGGTGGTTTACAGTGTGCTCACCAGATATCCTTGGTTTGGTGTACATGTGTATCACACTGTGCTGTTAATCAGTAATTGGTAACAGTTCCCGGTGTACACACAACCCTCTGAAATGGGATTAGTGCAAACAAACCCTGTAACATCAGCAGCTGTTCCATTGTATAACAGCAACTATTTCACATAGGGCCATGTGTCAGTCCATAAGTGCCTACACTGTAAGTGTGTGTGCTATATGTTCCCTCTTTGCCAAGGCATGGGCATACTGGGCATGCAAGGTATGTTAAGGCTTCTGCAGATGTTGTACAGTGAGTGAGTGATTTGTGATGTTATTACAGTTTGTATTGTAATTTGTTTGGGTGTGGGGGTGATGTTGGTGGGTGTACATAGCAGATGCAGGTGTGTAGGAACTGCTTTTATACATAATCAATATGTGCGTGAGGGTTCCTTCCCTATTTGAACACCTATCCTTTAGTGGACTAATACTATGGTAATTGCAGGCTGATTCATTAAGGCACTGTTAATTGGTTCTTGTATAGCATGCAGGTGGCGTTAGTCCTTGAATCCTTTTGGCAATACATCGGAATATAATAAAGCGTTGCTACGTGAAAGCTGTGTATTTCTGTCATAGGTATTTGCAGTCATTGGAGTTGTATTGGTGACTGACCCTCTTTGGCTAGGGTTGCCACCTTTTCATATGGCCATAGTGGGACATTTTCAGGGCACACATCAGATTTTATAGGCCAACACAAACCCACGTTCAGTACAAGGGATAGAACTTTCATTTTTTGCCTAAATATAAGCTTATTCTTGTAGCAGTTTAGTTGCTTGTCCTGTTTCTTGTAAGATGTAGGTATTTTAGATACAGAAAGAACTATTGTATGCAACTATTACATTACATATGGGACATAATTATGTCCTACAATCTCAGGACATTTGCCACATTTAATATTTTTGATCAGGACACAACCGCCCAAAGTGTGACTGTCCCTCGCAAAGTGGGACAGGTGGTAACCCTATCACTGGCTCATGTCCATAGCACATATTTGTAATAATGTATAGGCATATACTCTCCATATCCTTTGTTCATAAAGTGTGATGGTAGCGGAATGTGTGATTGCTATGGTCCATGTTATACTCATATATGAACCCTTTAACCACTGTATATTGGATACCTATGGAATCCCGAAACTACACAATTCCAACGCCCACAGTACCAGGCCCAGACTCCCATACCCCACATTACCGACAGCGACAGTAACTCGCGAAAGTAACACAAACATGGAACACACACACACAGACACAGACACACTGCTACCCACCACATCCAAACAAACCATCCTACACTACGCATGAGCAGGTGGGCAAGCCCCTCTACACCCCCCTTGTGGGTGTCTGCACTCCCCACACCCCCCCTACTTTAATATTCTACCTCCTAGATTGAACAAACAGATGCATAAAGCAAACCTACACCCACACATTACAGTCCCCCAGGAACACACACCACACTCAGAACCCACACTTACACACACTACAGCCCTCAGAAACACACTTACACACAGTAACCTACCTGAACCGCAACACCAGAAGCACTGAATAAATGTCCCTTAACATCGGGATTTTAAACCTCGTGCTTCTGGTGTTTCAGTACTGTGGTCTTTTGGACTTTAAGCCTCGTGATTACACGTGTCGGTATGTCAAGCAGTTGGTATGTTGTAGGTATCCCATTTATATGTACCTCCATGGTTATGTAGATGCTGTTAACCTATCTATATATCTACATATATATGTATATCCCCATATATCGACATATCTCTCTCTCTCTCTCCCTCTCTCTCTCTTTCTATATATATGTTGATTTATTTACATATATATATATATATATATATATATATATATATATATATATATATATATCATACACCTTTCATTGGGTACATGCCGGTTTGTCCTATTTCCACACATTCCTACCTTTTGTGTTTTATCCTCTCAGTATACACAACGGCCATTGGTACATCTCAGGTAGCTTAGGGGTAGGTTATTGTGAAGATCGTATACATGGTTGCGTGTTCTAATCCTGGCAGTGATAATTTTACCTCTGAGAGCAGGCACTGGTAGTGCAAGGGTGATTAACACATATTTCAGCGGCTGTGTGTTCCAAATGCTTATTATTCTGTGGAATACTACCTATATATGCAAGCTGTGGTTAAGGTATACTATGTAACATGTAAATCATCTGAGAAGATTCCTGTCACAGATAATCCCCATTATTTGGAACTACATCCCTGATTACATTATACAAAACCCCTCACTAACACTCCATGGAATCCTTTCAGGGTGGGTGGGGAACAGTGGATACACCCCAGGGATCCCGCAATTGGCTCTGGAAAGTTAGTTAATCAATGGGGTGGCAACAGCAGACACGTTTTGGCTATGCTGATGAGTGGCCTCAGGCAGTTAGGCATGTACCTACCTATGTATCTATGAACCTATACATACAGTATGGACACATGCTGGTAGCTTAATTTACTGTTCAGGTATTGACTTACCTTTTGCCAATGGCAGTTGTGTGTACAATAGTTGAGAGCTACCTATGTAGGATGCACACAGTAGACCACCTATACATGACAATTTGCAGGTGGTCGTGTGTGTGTGCCATTCATGTTTGCTCTGTGTGCAGGTGGAGAAGGGTGTCAGTCCATAAGTGCCTACACTGTAAGTGTGTGTGCTATATGTTCCCTCTTTGCCAAGGCATGGGCATACTGGGCATGCCTCCGTCTGCCTACTGGGAGTGGCACAGGGTGTTCATGGCCTGAGTGCCTCTGTGCCTGTGGTGCCCTTGGCAATTGCAGTGGGCTATGAGGGCCTTCACCATTTTGTCCCTGCTGCAGCTGTTTCCACAGGATCATATTATGTAGCATGGCACATACTATGAAGATATGGGCACACGTGCCTGGAGAGTACTGCAAGGCTCCACCAGATATGTCCAAGCAACGGAACTGTGATTTCAGCATCCTAAACACGCACTCTATGATGATTCTGGTTTCTATGTGTGCCTCATTATGGCGCTTTTGTGTGGCTGTGTGTGCATTTCTGATGGGAGTCAACGGTTCCAGTGCATAGCCAGCATCCCCCACCAGGTGGCCATATGGGATGCCCCCCCCCCCCAGTAAATACCTGATACAGCTGTGAGGCATGCCAGATGTGGGAGTCGTGATAGCTTCCAGGGCTGCCAGCACACACATCCATGATAATGCCCTGGGCATTGCACACAACCTGGCAGTTGATGGAGGGGTATCCCTTGCGGTTTATGTAGCACCTACCTTGCTCACCGGGTGGTTTCTTGATGTGTATGTGCATGCAGTCTATTGCACCCAGTACCTCCGGGTAGTCTGCCACACAGTGGAAGAGACGCATATTGCTGGCCAACTCCTCCTGCATTCGGGGGAAGTACATGTGCTCATTGGCATGTGGTAACATGGCATCCAGGAACTGGTGGAATACCCTGGATGCTGATGCCTGTGAGATCCCCATAATATCCCCAGTTGGCCTTTGGAAGCTACCTGTGGCTAGTATTCTCAAGCTTACACATACATTTGTGTCCACTGGGATGGGTTCCCCTCTGTTACTTCTGGCTCTGAGGCGTGGTCGGCACAGCTCCACAAGTTGCTGTATGGTGTCCCTGTCCACCCTGTAACACTCTAATTCCAGATCATGTAGCCCCTGGTAGGTTACCCTGGATCTGACCACTCATCTCCTCCTCCGGTGCCTGAGATGGTTGTCAGCATCATCCTCCACACCACCGTCAGTCTCCAACACATGCTGGTGAATCAAAGCTATGGCAGCCCCTAACATGTACATATTGAAATTTCCCCGTGTGTATACACCAATGGTGCAGAGTGTCTGGGATTACACAAGTGTGTGTGTGTGTGGCACTTTCACACCTTATACTATTGTGCAATGGATGATGCTGGTGTAATTGGGTGTGTATGCGCAATTGCAAATGCATGATATCTTAATTATGGGTTTTACAGCAGGTACTGCTATTGTGGGGCCTTTGGTGTTGACTTACACTTGGCTGCCATGATTCATCTATTGCCCTTTACTTCACTTTTCAACCCAGTTCCCCTCCCATTGTCAGGCATGCATCCAGCTGCCTGCTTTCTTGTTTTGTACTTTCACAACCTAGGATTGTGTTGCGAAATGTATTATGTAGCTGATCTACTGCAAGTTTGTTTTGTTCTGCTGTGACAGTTCTCTTTTCTTTGCAGTACATCACCTCCCTTTTCCTGTTCTGCGGGTAGCTGCTAGCAGCCTTGTTAGCTGTTGTCAATGGCCCACTGTGAGTTCCTAGGTGTTAATTACTCATTTGTACTCCAATTACCATGCTGCATCATTTCCTTATTGTCTTCCCGTATCCTTCCTGTTTCAGCTGTGGTGCGCACAGCGCACAGCCATTTACCGGGTTTCGAGCACGTTTTCATCCACATTCACATGCACTTTTGGTTACTTTGTGTGCTCTCAGCTAAGCAAAGCTATGGCTACTTCCACAACCCTATCCTGCAGCTTTGCTTAGCAACAGGCAACCCGGATTAGCAGTGCTCCAATGTGCTTACAGTTACGGTGGCGCACCCCCCTCTTGATGTCATGTTTCCTCCAGGCCACACCTCGGTGTTGTACCGCTATGCCGTGTGGTACATCCTTACACCGGCGGGGAGTTTGTGATTCAATATTACTTGACTCATTTGCATGGCATTGACTACTAATTCCTAGTTACCACGCAGAACACTGTCACAGACCCTTAGCAACCCTTGCGCCGTGGTTGTGGTGTAGCATGTGTGCCATTGACTATTATGGGGAATTCATGAATTGTGTTACATTGCAGTTTTATGACAGCTAAATATATTTTCATTGTGATCCCGTTTGCACACCAATGCACTGCGGTTTTACTTTGCGTTAGTGTGGCCATGACATTAAATGTTATTTTTTATGTGTTGTGCATTTTTTATGCCATTGGCTATATATTTAGCCATTGGCATATATTAACATTATAATACGTAAGTTTGGTCTGCTTTCATGGCTCTGATTTTATGTTTGAAAAAATGTAAACCATTTTTTTTGGTTTACATTTCTTCATGCTTATGCTACGCTTGCACCACTTCATGAATAGCTATATACTTTCATTTGCATGCTACACTGCTGCGCATGTGGTAATTAGCATATATGCACCGGGAGCTGCACAGCTCAGGCATACGCTGGTAGTGCATGTGGAAACAGCTCGACCTGAATCACTCAGCGGCCATATTTGGTGTTAGATCACCGATGCTACTCCGGCGCCTGGTGCAAGCTTCATGAATCCTGGGGTTAATGACAAACATTTGAGTTTTAAGACTTCACAGCTTTCGGAAACTTCATGCTAATGCAAAACCAATTATTCTATCAACGTTCTAAGTTTGTAAGAGCAATATTTAAAATCTGTCCCTATTTGTCCCCTCATCATTTTAGGCTTTGTCCAGATTTTGTGGTCTAACAGGTTGAGAGGTTTTCCACCAGTGTAGTTTGTTTGTAGAGTTTTTTGGGGGGCTTAATTCTAGTAGGAACACCAACCTATATATAGCCATTTACATCTCTGTACAGGGTCTCTATGAATATTTCCAAGTAGGTTGTTGTGAACTTGGAGTTCAGAGGAGCATTGACATTTGATAAACTATCTTTTAATAAGATGTAGATTGCATTGGACTAGTTCCTAACTGTTACAGGGTTTGCTGGGGTTACCAAGTTGATTTTTATTTCAAAGGAGACAGCTTTGTGGTCCAACCTCACCTCTGAGGATGTAACACTGAGAAGGGAGGGGTGTAGTGCTCTCCCACACTGGTGAGTACCAGGTCCAGTGTGTTTGAACCTCTGGTAGTTTGCACACTATCTGGTCAAGGGCATTTGTGTTAATAAAGACCAGGAATCATTGTTTCTGTGAATATGAGGCAGTGTATGTTACCCAGTCTATACAGGGGTAGTTAAAGTTTCCTGTGAATAGAGTACTTGATTTAATGTTGAGTGTCTCCAATAGGTCTAGGTAAGAGCTACAGGATTCTAGATACATAGTGGGCAAACTATAGCTTGCAAGGATATGGTATGGGACTTTGTCTATGATGATTTGCATGTGGATAAATTCCAGGGCATCATTCTGCTTAACCAATGCAGAGTTATGCTTGTGTAACCAATGCAGAGTTATGTTTGTTTAACCAATGTAGAGTTATGCTTGTTTAACCAATGCAGAGTTATGTTTGTTTAACCAATGCAGAATTATGTTTGTTTAACCAATGCAGAGTTATGCTTGTTTAACCAATGTAGAGTTATGCTTGTTTAACCAAAGCAGAGTTATGTTTGTTTAACCAATGCAGAGTTATGTTTGTTTAACCAATGCAGAGTTATGTTTGTTTAACCAATGCAGAGTTATGTTTGTTTAACCAATGCAGAGTTATGTTTGTTTAACCAATGCAGAGTTATTCTTGTTTAACCAATGCAGAGTTATGTTTGTTGAACCACTGCAGAGTTATGTCTGTTTAACCAATGCAGAGTTATGCTTTTTGCTAATATAGACTGAGACTCCTCCACCTGTTGTCCCTGTCTATGCAGCTGATGGTCTAAATGTGTGGGAGGCACTGAAGTCTTGCACTGCCGGTACTTTGTGTGGGTTTAAACCATGTCTCTGTAATGGCACAACTGTCTATATTCTCCACAGAGAGTTTGTAGGGTGGGAGGTTTTTTTTAGGCTCCTAGCATTGAGTGGTAATAGCATTAGGTTCATTTGGGTTTTATTTGCTATGTTGGTAAGTCTGTCAATTTGTCATTGCCTTAAAAAGGCTGTAAGGTGGTAGATAAAGTTGTAGCCAATATTCAGAAGCCTAGAAGGGCAAGTGCAGACCATCCTTTTTAAAGCTACGTGATCTGTTAACTATGACCTCCCATGCTGACAAATATTAAAGCCTCCTGTATAGACACCAGAAACTAAGCCAATCATTGAACTCAATCTTTTGTTCATACTATGGCATCATTCCTGGTGAAGGTAGAATGATGCTCAGTGCAAGGTGTCTACCTGTCTGAAACACATATTCAGAGTGCTTAACCATGTCTCTCTTCATATAATCTAGGAAAGTACATCTCAGGTTGTTAACTCACACAGGGACTGTGACAGAATCGTACTCCTACCTGTGAAGTAGTGACTTGAGTGCATATGTAACATGGCAGATCCTGGCTCCAGATAAGCAACTAAGTGTTAACTTCTCCTTGTTCAGTCTGGTGAGTGGGGCATCTGTGTGTCATACAATGTAGTCACCTATGGCAAGAGTCCTGGGTGATGTGTTGGCTTGCCTTATGGGCTTTCCTCTTCTGGCTCCATTGGGTGAAGGAGTATGTGTGGTGTTAGGTGTTACTTTTGGTAAATGCTTTAGAGATTGCTGAGGATTGGCATTATTCTTTATAAGCTTAGGAGATCTTTGAGATTTGGGAAGATTGCTTTTTAGCGTAGGTTGGTCTATGTGTGTGGTGGACACTATGTGTGGTGGTTGTAATGTGTGTGTTCTTGACAATCTGGTTTGTATGGAAGATTTTTGCCTCCTTTGTAAAGAAAGAAAACAAAAATATCTGAAAGTAGAAACACAAACGCATACCTCCCGACACACACACATACACACACACATATAAAAAAATACATGTAAAAAAATAACTAAATTTATAAAGTGCAGAACAGGTGACAATGCAATAAAATAATATACTCTAGTATAAACAAAAAATTAACTGTCAAATGGAATATGCATGAGTGAGAACAGAGATATCTATAATGTGGTAATGAAGCTGTATGTATTCTTATTTAAGCAGTGAAGTATAAAACATACACATTTGTCAGTGAATTTATTTGAATGTAGAACTATTTTAATTTTAGTTTGGAAATTATAATTATATTACATAGTAAGTTCATGTAAGACTACAATTATAGTAATAAATGCTCTGTATTCATTAATTACTAAATTATTTATACTTTTATGCTATGTTATTCTTAAAATGTACATACTTAATGAGCTAAATGTACACATCAGGAAATGACATCAAGTTATTTTTAAGAATAATTGTAAAGTAAAGATACACAGACATGATTAATGATTAAGTACGAAGAAACAAAGTGGTGTTAAAACATTAAGGAGGCATAACCAAGACATGACATCACTAACTATGCAATACTTTTTAACTCTTCAAGTGTGAGCTTGACCTCTGTTTTACCTGTTCAGTAACTCTGATTCATAAGCATTTGCTGTCTGCAGGATTCAAAAGAATTATCTGAACCACTTTTTTATCTAATGCAAACCTTTGTGATGTTATGCATGCAAGACTTTTGAATACTGGTAGCATGGCATTGCTTTACAGCAGAGATTTCATTCAGTTGTCATTTAAATACTTCATTTAGACCTGCACACAACACTTTACATCTAAGAAAAATATCATTGTTGTCACATGCTTGTTTACCTATAAGGTAGAATCCAAATATGTGTTAATCTTTTTACAGTTATATTTGATTACCTTTAGAAAAAATATCCTGTACTTTAGCATCATGACATTATTGATTGACTGCCCTGGGGACTCATTTTTTTAATGTATTTCATCTCTTGAATATGCATGTAGGTTGGTTTAAGAACCGTTTTCAGATGGGCATACAACTGAGACAAGTTTTAATAAAAGAAAAACAGAAAAAAATAATCATAACCAAAACGTAAAAAAGTAATAGACTTGTTTTAAATTGCTGCCATTTGAGATAGCTCCAGGCCATTAAACAGCAAAGCTAGGTGTCTGACGAATTTTCATTTCTAAGTTCATTTTACAGCATATATCTGTTTAGCTAAGCACATTAAGCATATAAGTAAGTCTAGTAAGTATCTGCACTGCATTTTGCCATTTAAATGGTTTAACTGATAAGACTTTGTAACTGCACGTGGTATGATAGCCAGGCTAGTTCAGCAGTTCTGAGTGCATTAAGGCAGTTTTAGGCCATTTAGTGATAGAATTTAATCTCTAAAGAATTTTCATTTCTTTGACATCTGTTTTTAAGTTCATTTTATCAGTTTCTATCTATTTTAACTAATATCTTTAAGCATATAGTCAGTAATTCTAGTACATAGCTGGGCAATTGCTCAGATTAATACGTACAGAGATGTGTTATGTCCCTGGTGTGACTTCTGCATGGCATTATATGTGCAGACATCATAAAATGGGTGGGAGAGTGGGTGGGGTAGGCAGGAGAATTGGTGGAGAGGGTGGGGTTGTAGGTAGTGCAAGGGGTGTGGCTTTGGTCCAGTTCTCTCCACTTACAAAGGTGGCAACCTTACATAGCATATGCAAAATGTAGTTAGGCCCACTTAAAACGCACCTCATAAGTTATCTATACATTCTCCCTGAACAGAAAGCAAATGTTTGGGGAATGACTGGTTAATGGCAGGACACAAAAACTGTAGGTGAGAGGCACACTGAATGAACACACAATAGGCTATTTACGGCAGAGATACAAAACGAAGAACAATAATATAAAACACTATATCTAAATATTATAGTGAGGTATAACAAAGGAAGAAAGATGAGTAGCAGTGACAAATGTCTCATGCAGACCAGGAATAAAACTGATCAAAATGTTGTTGTGTCTTTCGGCTTATCCCGGTTAGGGGTCGCCACAGCGGAACTCCGGTCCGCTAATGTTTGGTAGTGGATTTTCTACGTGCCGAGTTACCAGCCCTGACGCATAACCTTCAATGAAGGAACGCTCATTCACGCATGCCTCCACACAGAAGACGCTCTAGCTGAGAATTGAACGGGACAACGTCTTGCTGTGAGGCGACAACGCTACTGCAGCACAACTACCGCAGGATCATACAATTAGGAAATAATAATAAAGATTTTTTGCTGCAATTTTGAGTATTTAACTTGTATATCTACTGTTGAATCTGGTCTAAATACCTCTCATCCTCTTAATACAAGAGTGAGTAAGAAGGTCAAAAAATGTGAAGGACAAAGGCTGAAAATCACAGCAGATTTTAAATATCACTCTTTTGTATTCTTAAAATAATTACTAAAAATAACAGGTTTTACATTGGAATGCATTTTCTAAAGGATATGAAGACTGAAGTTCAAATGTGTCAGTATTTGATGACTGCAACTTCAGTGATTTGTCCGAAAACTACAAATCTTATAAGGAACAGAACAAAAATGTGAGACAAAATCAGGGATATTCTGGAAAATCTGGATCAGTTTAGGTAATGTACAGCAGGCAAAACCTAACAACAGTGCAGTGTACTGCTATCAATAAATTATTCACTGGCAGTAAGACTGGAGTAAGACACAACAAGGGTAAGGGTTAAACTGTATTTTCTTGACAGTATTTTCAAAATAAGCCTGTCAATCAACAAAGCCATGCCCAGTGATGCCCATAGCAGCATGAAGCAAATTGGTATGACTTAATATAAACAATCCTTAATAGCTGCACTGCTTTTTGCCATTTAAATGGACTAACAGTTGGAATTTCTTATGAAAGTAGTAAAAGCCAGGCTGGCTTGGGAGTTGTGATTGCTTAAAGGCAGTTTGAGGCCATTCAACAACATATCTGATTGTGTAAAGAATTTTCCTAGCCTTCCATCCTGTTCTTGTTGTGTTCATTTTAACCAGTCTGACAGAGATAGTTACAGGCCATTCAACAGGAAAACTACATGTCTGAAGATTTTTTATTTCCTTGTTTGTTTTAAAGTTCATTTTTACAGTATGCATGTATTCCAGCTAAGCATTTTAAGCCTATAGTCACTAATTCCAGAAAATAAAAAAATGCACTGCATTTTGTTGTTTACGGTTGGATATTCTTGTGCAAGGAGGGAAAACCATGTCAGTTCAGGAGATGTGATCGCTTTAAATCAGTCCCAAATCATTAAGCAGCAGAACTAACCGTGTGAAGAAGTTCCAGTTAACAACTTCTGCTGTGAAATACCAGTCCAGTTTCTCATTTGTGCTTTCATAAACTTAATACAGTCTGTTCCTTCTAGTTTCTCTGGTACAGCAGAAAATCTCAGGTTTTCCCTACATGCTCTGTCCTCTAATTCTACTTTATTTGAGACATCTCTTCTTGAGCAGTCTCATACTCGTCTAGTCTTTTTTTCATGTTAACCTCTGATTTTTGCGGTTTTATCAGTTCATCTGAATATCTTTTTAAAGCTCTTTCCACTTTTTCCATCTTTTTGTTATTTATGTTGACATACTCCTTCAGTGTTTCCTTTATTTTAATCTGCTCTGAGCACATTTGACTTATTTTTTCCTCTAGATTACTGTGAGTCATGTGTTGCACCAAAGTTGGTGTTTGAACTGCTTTTTGCTGAACAGCTACAGGATTCTTCCCAGCCGGTGTTTTCTCCTCACATTTTGTGATTGATATTTTTCCAGGTTCCCTGAATTTCTTTTTTTCCCCAGGCATCCATGCAGTACAATTACTAACCAGTTACTGAAATTTCCTCCAAAAGACAAATTTAATGGATCTCTTCTGAATTGCTGTTTTCACATGGAGAGAGCTGAAATTAAGCTGTTAATCAGTATGCAACCATCTCTGAAGAGTGAGTGCACATCATTCTTGACATGATCCTTATAAATATGGCTGCTTATTGCACTACTCCTCTTGTATTTCTTTCTCCGGTGAAATCTGACCACAGACTTGTGACCTTCTATTTTAAACTCATCAAGCCATCTACAGTAAACCCCCACTATGTACCAACTTCAACCAAATCCCTGACCTTGATACAACTGCAAGCTTCACTAAGGAATGATGCACCCATTTAGAAATATAAATAGTGCTAGCAGTCCTCACTGAAGTATGTATCATAAAATTTAAAAAAAATCCACCTTAGTGGTCCAACACCATATATAAACTATTCAACAGAAGAAAGAAGCTGCTTAAATTATTTAGTAGATCCAAAACACATTTTCTCAAAAATAATATCAAAAGAATCACCAAAATATAATGTTTGCCTCCTTTGTAAAGAAAGAAAACAAAAATATCTGTAAGTGGAAACACACACGCATACCCCCCCCCCACACACACACACACACATACACACACACATATACAAAAACACATCTAAAAAATAACTAAATGTATAAAGTGCAGGACAGGTGACAATGCAATAAAATAATATACTCTAATATAAACAAAAGATTAACTGTCAAATGGAATATGCATGAGTGGGAACAGAGATATCTATAATGTGGTAATGAAGCTGTATGTATTCTTATTTAAGCAGTGATGTATAAAACATACACATTTGTCAGTGAATTTATTTGAATGTAGAACTATTTTAATTTTAGTTTGGAAATTTTAATTATATTACATAGTAAGTTCATGTAAGACTACAATTAGAGTAATAAATGTTCTGTATTCATTAATTACTAAATTATTTATACTTTTATGCTATGTTATTCTTAAAATGTACATACTTAATGAGCTAAATGCACACATCAGGAAATGACATCAAGTTATTTTTAAGAATAATTGTAAAGTAAAGACACAGACATGATTAAGTATGAAGAAACAAAGTGGTGTTAAAACATTAAGGAAGCATAACCAAGACATGACATCACTAACTATGAAATACTTTTTAACTCTTCGAGTGTGAGCTTGACCTCTGTTTTACCTGTTCAGTAACTGATTCATAAGCATTTGCTGTCTGCAGGATTCAAAAGAATTATCTGAATCACTTTTTTATCTAATGCAAACCTTTGTGATGTTATGCATGCAAGACTTTTGAATACTGGTAGCATGCCATGGCTTTACAGCAGAGATTTCATTCATTTGTCATTTAAATACTTCATTTAGACCTGCACACAACACTTTACATCTAACAAAAATATCATTGTTGTCACATGCTTGTTTACCTATAAGGTAGAATCCAAATATGTGTTAATCTTTTCACAGTTATATTTGATTCCCTTTAGAAAAAATATCCTGTACTTTAGCATCATGACATTATTGATTGACTGTCCTGGGGACTCATTTTTTATGTATTTCATCTCTTGAATATGCATGTAGGTTGGTTTAAGAACCGTTTTCAGATGGGCATACAACTGAGACAAGTTTTAATAAAAGAAAAACAGAAAAAAATAACCATAACCAAAACGTAAAAAAGTAACGGACTTGATTTAAATTGCTGCCATTTGAGATAGCTCCAGGCCATGAAACAGCAAAGCTAGGTGTCTGACGAATTTTCATTTCTAAGTTAATTTTACAGCATATATCTGGTTAGCTAAGCACATTAAGCATATAAGTAAGTCTAGTAAGTAGCTGCAGTGCATTTTGCCATTTAAATGGTTTAACTGATAAGACTTTGTAACTGCACGTGGTATGATAGCCAGGCTAGTTCAGCAGTTCTGAGTGCTTTAAGGCAATTTTAGGCCATTTAATCTCTAAAGAATTTTCATTTCTTTGACATCTGTTTTTAAGTTCATTTTATCAGTTTCTATCTATTTTAACTAATATCTTTAAGCCTATAGTCAGTAATTCGAGTAAATAGCTGGGCAATTGCTCAGATTAAAACATACAGAGATGTGTTATGTCCCTGGTGTGACTTCTGCATGGCATTATATGTGCAGACTTCATAAAATGGGTGGGAGAGTGGGTGGGGTGGACAGGAGAATTGGTGGAGAGGGTGGGGTTATAGGTAGTGCAAGGGGTGTGGCTATTGTCCAGTTCTCTCCACTTACAAAGGTGGCAACCTTACATAGCATATGTAAAATCTAGTGAGGCCCACTTAAAAAGCACCTCATAAGTTATCTATACATTCTCCCTGAACAGAAAGCAACTGTTTGGGGAATGACTGGTTAATGGCAGGACACAAAAACTGTAGGTGAGAGGCACAGTGAATGAACACACACACCCAAAACAAAACACGTACAACACATAGCACACAAAGTCAGTGTGCCAAGCAGTCACAGCCCTTAAGGCTGAATAACACACCTGATACTCTTGTAATAGGTGACTCTATTGTCAGACACACTGACGTCCCGCTCACCAGGCTGAATAAAGAGAAGGTCACAGTGAGCTGCCTATCAGGCGCTAGGATCCGCTACATAACGCAAGCACTCAGGTCACTCCAAAGCAAATACAAATATGACTCAGTCATTGTACATGCTGGCGTGAATGACCTGAGACGTACCTCCCTCGACTACATGAAAAGAGACATAGAGGAGCTCTCTGATCATGTAGCCCAGGCCGGTATGACCCTGACCTTGAGCAGCATCTTACCCTCACCTAGAATGATGCCACAGTATAAAGACAAAATGATCGATTTTAACAATTGGCTAAAATTTTGGTGTCATTCAAAGGGGATCCAGTGTCTGTCAGCCTGAGATGACATGCTCGACAAGCCACGTTGCTTCGCTAGGGACAGCTTGCACCTGTCACCCCTGGGCTTTCGGATATTGGCAAAGGCTCTTGCCACCCCCATAGTGCCTTTTTTAGGCAAGGTTCAAAAGTCAAACCCACCTCCATAGACAGCACAAGGAACAAGAAACTAAGGGTAATGCTCCTAAATGCCAGAAGTCTTAACCTCAAGATGCACGCACTCGAAGCTCTCCTCAGTATGGAGAACATTGATATCTGTGCAGTGACAGAAACCTGGTTCAAGGCTCCAGAGATCACCCCAGCACTACCAGGTTATACCTCATATCATTCTTTTTGGCCCCAAAACCCGGACTGAACCACAAAAGGAGGGGGAGTTTCCATATTTATCAAGGATATCCACACCTCCAGGTTAGTGGCATTGCATGAAGTATCGGAGACCATCCATGTGCAACTGACAGTGGGCAAGACTGCTTTTCAGTTTATAGCATCCTACAGACCACCCTCTCAAAGTCAGGAATCCCACTCGGCTTTCCTGAAAACATTGGAGAACATGAAGATCTCTCCGAACACCATTATATTGGGCGACTTCAACTACCCAAACATAGACTGGGAGCATTACTCAAGCCCCAGCATCTTAGCCCAAAGGTTCCTGGAATTTATAAACTCAAATGCTATGGAACAACTAGTCACCACTCCCACAAGAGGGGATAACATACTAGACCTGATCATTACCAACATGGGGATTCTATGCTCCATACCAGAAGTATATCCCTCATTGGTAAGATTAGACCATAAATTAATTTCACTGGATATCCACATCCCGACCCCACCCCCAGCCCAGAAAACCACAGTGAAAAACTTCTCAAAAGCGAACTTCACACTTCTCAAAACCGAAGTGGAATCCTTCAAGACCCCAGGGCCAGTGGAAACTACGGCCCAGACTGCAGAATCCTATTCTCTTTCCCTCCAGTAGAGCACTTTTGAGTGTGTACCTTTAACCCCTAGTGGGCGTGGCTTCAGCATTTAAAAATTGAAGTTATCACCTTACATTTTTAACAAATACCCATTGACAGAGGTCATATATATCAATACAAGTGTGTTTGCTATCATGTTTGCTTCAAGATAAAATTTTCCGATACCTTGTATGTAACATGGTTTTGGAATTATTAATGCAAATATGAACAGGCAATATTTCACACCTAGAGGAGCAGTAGGGTGTAACTGCAGAAACGCCTGGAGACGTCACTCGGCTGTAATGAGATAAACGCATTCTACGGACATCTCCAGGAATGCATGGATCATGCTATCCCAAACAAAATCAAGACCCAATCATCCAAAGGCAGGCGTCCAGTCTGGTGGACCCCAGCCATAAATAAACTGTACAACAGAAGGAGGAAGCTACTACATGATAGAGCAAAATCCCTAAAAGGGAAGGCATCTCTGATCAGTACTAGCAAAAAATTACGATCCCTCATAAAATCCTCCAAGGCCAGCTTCGAGAGAAAAATTACACAGGACACTAAAGACAATCATAAGGCTTTTTTCAGTTATGTTAGGAACCTGGGATGCAACTCCCAGACTTGTTCTGAGTTGATTCTAAACGACAGAAAATACACTGAACCCACAGACATCGCCAATATCCTGGCAGACAGGTTCAGTGCAAACTTCTCCACCCCCTCGCCCCCAAAAGAGCAAGTATCTATCCCGGCAGAGTGCAGCCTCCCAAACATCTCTGATGCTCAGGTGAAGGCCACCCTCTCCAAAGCAAAAAACACTGCTTCCATGGGACCAGATGGCGTCCCAGGTTGCATCTTACATGAACTCCAAGAAGAACTAATCCCACAAGTAAAACTGCTGTACAATCTCAGCCTCACTACAGGATATTTGCCCAAAGAATGGCATACAGCAACAGTGGTCCCACTCCACAAAGGTGGCACCTCTACAGACCCTGGAAACTATCGCCCCATAAGCCTGACTAGCCTAGTCTGCAAGGCTATAGAGAGGATCATCATGGAACTCATAAACAAAGACATTGGGGACCTACAGACACTAGATCCTACCCAATTTGGCTTTGTCAAGGGCAGATCCTGCCTTTTGAACCAGGTCGACTTCTTCAAAACAGTCACCAAGGCCATAGATGAAGGGAAGGTAGTCCGCACAGCCTATCTGGACCTCGCAAAGGCATTTGACACAATACCCCACTCGGGCATCATAGATAAGCTATCCAGCCTAAATATAAACCCCTATGTCACAAGATGGGTTGCAAACTGGCTCAAAGACAGAACCCACAGAGTCAGAGTTGCTGGAGCCATGTCAGACTCGAAACCGGTCACAAGTGGCATCCCACAAGGTTCTGTCCTGGGACCTCTCTTGTTCGGTATTTACTTTTCTGAGGTACAGGCCAACGTGGGAGGACTATGGCTCACCAAGTTCGCAGATGACTGCAAACTGGGCACCATAATCGACTCTACAGCTGACACAAATATCCTTCAAAAAGGTCTCACAGAGACAGATAACTGGTGCCAGAGCCATGGTCTAAAGCTAAATGCCAAAAAGTGTATAGTCATACCCTTTGGCAAAAACAATGTGTCCACAAATTACCACATAGGTGGTAACCCATGTACAGAGAAACTAATTGGGGATCTGGGGACCCAAGTTGATAGCAATCTCTCCTTTGACAACCAAATTGCCAAAGTGGTTAGAAAGACCTTCTACATAGCCCACCTCATCATGAAAGGATTCACATCTAGATCAAGAGAGGTAATCGTTCCCCTTTATTCATCCCTCATCAGGCCCATCATAGAATACAATGCCCCATTTGGGATGTACCTTACCCGACACCTGCAGCAATTAGAAAGACCCCAAAAGTACCTCACCAGGATGATCAAGGGACTCAAACAGATGCCATATGCTGCTCGGTTAAAAAAACTCCAGCTCTACTCAGTTGCATACCGCCTACTTCGAGGCAATCTATGCCTGACATATAAAGCTATGTCCAACCCAGAATTAATGGACATGCTCCACCTCAGTAAATCTAAATCCCTTAGAGCCACGTGCTCAAGGGACTTGAACCTCAGCACAGAAATAAATAGAATATGCTGGAGGGACAGATTCATAACCCAGAGGCTCCCTTCGCTCTGGAATAGAATTCCAATTCATGTTAGGCAGAGCACCTCACTGACTCTCTTCAAGAAGAATCTTGATGAGTGGATGGGGGATCGTAGGTTTGTCCCGGGGATTACTTCCGTGTCACTATTAGACAGAGGCACAGTAAACTAAACATTAAAAAGGGCACAGTATACTCAAATCAAGGGGTGGCATAAGCCAAACACAATTGGGCTAGGCTTATAAATGCCCCAGGGCAGATAGCCTAGTATGAACCTATGAACCTATTAGGCTATTTATGGCAGAGATAAAAAATGAAGAACAATAATATAAAACACTATATCTAAATATTATAGTGAGGTATAATAAAAGAAGAAAGATGAGTAGCAGTGACAAATGTCTCATGCAGACCAGGAATAAAACTGATCAAAATACAATTAGGAAATAATAATAAAGATTTTTTGCTGCAATTTTGAGTATTTAACTTGTATATCTACTGTTGAATCTGGTCTATATACCTCTCATCCTCTTAATACAAGAGTGAGTAAGAAGGTCAAAAAATTGTGAAAGACAAAGGCTGAAAATCACAGCAGACTTTAAATATCACTCTTTTGTATTCTTAAAATAATTACTAAAAATAACAGGTTTTACATTGGAATGCATTTTCTAAAGGATATGAAGACTGAAGTTCAAATGTGTCAGTATTTGATGACTGCAACTTCAGTGATTTGTCAGAAAACTACAAATCTTATAAGGAACAGAACAAAAATGTGAGACAAAATCAGGGATATTCTGGAAAATCTGGATCAGTTTAGGTAATGTACAGCAGGCAAAACCTAACAACAGTGCAGTGTACTGCTATCAATAATTTATTCACTGGCAGTAAGACTGGAGTAAGACACAACAAGGGTAAGGGTTAAACTGTATTTTCTTGACAGTATTTTCAAAATAAGCCTGTCAATCAACAAAGCCATGCCCAGTGATGCCCATAGCAGCATGAAGCAAATTGGTATGACTTAATATAAACAATCCTTAATAGCTGCACTGCTTTTTGCCATTTAAAAGGACTAACAATTGGAATTACTTATGAAAGTAGTAAAAGCCAGGCTGGCTTGGGAGTTGTGATTGCTTAAAGGCAGTTTGAGGCCATTCAACAACATATCTGATTGTGTAAAGAATTTTCCTAGCCTTCCATCCTGTTCTTGTTGTGTTCATTTTAACCAGTCTGACAGAGATAGTTACAGGCCATTCAACAGGAAAACTACATGTCTGAAGATTTTTTATTTCCTTGTTTGTTTTAAAGTTCATTTTTACAGTATGCATGTATTCCAGCTAAGCATTTTAAGCCTATAGTCACTAATTCCAGAAAATAAAAAAATGCACTGCATTTTGTTGTTTACGGTTGGATATTCTTGTGCAAGGAGGGAAAACCATGTTAGTTCAGGAGATGTGATCGCTTTAAATCAGTCCCAAATCATTAAGCAGCAGAACTAACCGTGTGAAGAAGTTCCAGTTAACAACTCCTGCTTTGAAATACCAGTCCAGTTTCTCATTTGTGCTTTCATAAACTTAATACAGTCTGTTCCTTCTAGTTTCTCTGGTACAGCAGAAAATCTCAGGTTTTCCCTGCATGCTCTGTCCTCTAATTCTACCTTATTTGAGACATCTCTTCTGGAGCAATTTCATACTCGTCTAGTCTTTTTTTCATGTTAACCTCTGATTTTTCCAGTTTTATCAGTACATCTGAATATCTGTTTAAAGCTCCTTCCACTTTTTCCATCTTTTTGTTATTTATGTTGACATACTCCTTCAGTGTTTCCATTATTTTAATCTGCTCTGAGCACATTTGACTTATTTTTTCCTCTAGATTACTGTGAGTCATGTGTTGCACCAAAGCTGGTGTTTGAACTGCTTTTTGCTGAACAGCTACAGGATTCTTCCCAGCCGGTGTTTTCTCCTCACATTTTGTGATTGATTTTCTTCCAGGTTTTCTGAATTTCTTTTTTTCTCCAGGCATCATTGCAGTGCAATCACTAACCAGTTACTGAAATTTCCTCCAAAAGACAAATTTAATGGATCTCTTCTGAATTACATGGAGAGAGCTGAAATTAAGCTGTTAATCAGTAGGCAACCATCTCTGAAGAGTGAGTGCACATCATTCTTGACATGATCCTTATAAATATGTCTGCTTATTGCACTACTCCTCTGGTATTTCATTCTCCGGTGAAATCTGACCACAAACTTGTGACCTTCTATTTTAAACTCATCAAAGCATCTACAGTAACCCCCCCCTCCACTAAATTTAATGATTGCAAATGTACCAACTTCACCCAAATCCCTGACCTTGATACAGCCGCAAGCTTCACTAAGGAATGATGCACCCATTTAGAAATATAAATAGTGCTAGCAGTCCTCACTGAAGTATGTATCATAAAATTAAAAAAAATCCACTTTAGTGGTCCACCACCATATATAAACTATTCAACAGAAGAAAGAAGCTGCTTAAATTATTTAGTGGATCCAAAACCCATTTTCTCAAGAATAATATCAAAAGAATCACAAAAACACAAAGGAACTTGTGAACTTGTGAACTTAAGCTGGCCTTGCAGTACACATAGTGTGTCTGATTTGCCCAAAAGCTTCGTAGGTTCATAGGCACTGATACAAACTTCCAAAATGTGTAAAAACAACAACTATTAAAATAGAATATATGTCCTTCATAGAAATGTCTTTACTGAATAAAAAAATGAGTCTGTTAGTTCCTTTTCACCACAGAACTTCATCAGAATCAAAAGTTACAACACTTCAAGTTGCTTATATAGTTATATACAACTTTCAAAAATGTCCATTAATGTCCCTTTAAGGAAATGGGTGGTGTGAACATTTCGACAGAGGAAGTGTTTTTTTACTTTAATAGGTTCATAGGTACTTACTAGGTTATTGATCACTTAGGATCTGCGAAGCCTAGCCATACATTACTGTGAAGTTTTTAGCCTTTATATTTTAAGAACATAGATGTTGCCCCTGTCCATGAGTGACAAGGATGCCTCACCATTCCCCATGCAGGTATTATACAGAAAATAATGCTTCAAAATCAATATATAAGTGATGAAATGGGTAGCAAATGGGCTGAAAGATACAGCCCACACAATATGATTTTCATGTGCCAAATCAGAAAGTGTGAAAGCAGTCAGCCATATCCCTCAGGGCTCAGTGCCAGGAACTCTCATGTTTGGCATTTTCTTCTCAGATCTCCAAGCAGACAGCCAAGACCTCTGGCTAACAAAGTTTACATATGACTGCAAACAAGGGGTTTGTTGTTAACTGACATCTGGTAGCTAGCCAATCCAGAATGAACTCTCCCTAGTAACCAATCCAGAATGAACTCTCCCTAGTAACCTTTGGTGTACTAAAATAGCTTCAAATTGAATGCTAAAGAGTAGTTTCACTTTTGGTTGGCAACATCTCCCCTCATCATATTGTATAGGTAGCATATCATCATCAGCCCTCTTTCTCCTTTTCTACATGGAGTCAGGGTGTCATTTCAACTGTCTCCAACTCTCTCAATTCAGTACCACTCACATACCTTCTTCAGTAGTCAGGCCTGACTATCATAGGCCTCCTCTCACAAATCCATCTGTTTATTTTCTGGATTCCTTCATTTTTTCGTGCTTTCTCCATGTCTGTCCTATATCTTCTTCACAATATTGCCTTCTACTTTCCTGCAAATGTTAATGAACCACTGTAATGTGTTCTGTTTGACCATCTCTGCAACTGAAGCTACTTGGACTTCTTCTCTGATGTTCTAATTTCTTTGTCTGCCCCAAGGTGTGCACCCTATCACCCATCCCAGGCACTTCATCTTCATCACTTCTAACTTTCTCAGCTACTCTGCTTTTACTCCCCAGGTTTCTGTACCATACAGTAGTACTGGTCACACCATTGTTTTGTACATCTTACTTTTCAGCTTCTTTGGAATTCATCTGTCACACACTATCTCTAACACTCTGTGACATTCAGACTTCCTTTCTCCTCAACCACCTCTCCCAGATACTTGAAGCCATTAACATGTTCCACTAATTTTCTTTCTATCTCATTTTCAACTTTTCTTCTGATTTTCCACATTTGCTGCCATTACAACTGTCTTATCTGTACTTATATGTACTTATCTGTATTGATATTATGCCAGCACAAAAATGAAACTGTAGTCAGCGGCCAAGTAACTTGGGTTGATAAACCCCACTCTTTTGACCATCATGTGACAACACTTGGCAGGAAATTTTCTAATTTAGTGCAACTTATTACCAAAATAATACCATCAAGGTATAGAGAGGTAATCACTTCCTTATCCTCAGCGTTGATCAGACCACTTATAATGTGCAATGCCCCATTGGGATGTATCTCACTAAACATATCAAACAATTAGAAAGACCCCAACTATTACTAACCAAAAATATCACAGGCCTAAATCCTTGAACTATCATGAGAGTCTGGAAGCTCAAACTCCTTATTCCATGTTTTATAGACATTTGAGTGGAGATCTCTGTCTCACTGCACCTTTAGTGACCTGGATATCTAGAGCCTCTTGCATCTCCATCTCCAATAGTAATTTTACCTAAATCTTCACCAACAGATAAATTAGACATGTTGGAGGGACAGGTTTATAACCCACTGTTTTTCAAGACTCTGTAGTAAATATACTTCTTCTGCATGTTAAGCAATGTAATCCTTTAAATATAACTAAGATGACTGGATGGGTTACTGGTATGGCATGAATGGTCATAATACTCAGTGGCCTTGGAATATCTAGCAAATCTATGAAATAATAAAACAGGTAAGCAGCTATTTCACTTAAGATAGCATTACTTAATAAAAGATTCAACACCAAACAGAGTCAACACACGGCTAAAGCACTGTTCATTCAGCAGTAAAAATTACAGTAAAAGCAATTAAAACACTTATCTTTACTTCATATAAAAATAATAATAATAATACTGTAATTTTTACTGCTGAATGAACAGTGCATGTTTAGCCGTGTGTTGACTCCATTTGCTGTTGGATTATTTACATACAAGTTTTGGAGTGGAGCATTTACTGCACTGGTTGTAGCAGTTCGTTTTGTGATTTATTCAATAAAAGAGACTAATAAGTGAAATTTCAAATTAAAAATTAAGCTAAACTAAAAGAAAAAAGCTTATTAGACACAGTTTGAGTATCTAATGTATAAAAAGTGGTAAAAGATGTGATGAAAGATGTTGAAAAAAGGAGACATCTTAAGCATGGATAATATTTACTTTATGCACTTTAAACAAAACAATTCTGCTGTCTCTTTCTAAAGGGAGGTTTCTTATATATGCAGGAAATTAATTTTATATTGCTGGGGCAAGGCTACTAAAATCCCTTTCTATGGTTGTGAGGGTAAAATAGCATTAGTAATGGGAAATGGTCCCATTGAAAAAAGTGACAAGTGGAGCTGTTTAGATTTTAAGCAAAGAGGATATGTGTAACATAAGTTATTATGAAACAGGCAATTCATAAATAAAGGTGCTAAATAGGAGGTGTTATTTTCAGTGAATGAAATGGCATGAGTGGAGTTTAGGAGATGACAATGTGACTGCATGCATCAGAGAGTGATAAACTAATATTTGAATTATAATTTTTGGAGTAATATGAAGCTGGTAGGCTACATAAAATAACAAAAGAAGATCATAAATCCATCCCCATAGTATGCAGAAATAATCTCTTTACCAAGGGAATCTATTATATTGTCAATAACAAGGAGGCTAAGCTTCTTGATGATCCTTCAGCTATAAGCACAGTATGACTATATGAACCTATAAAATCAAATGCACAAAAAACTGCTGAGGATAGGCTCCAGAGTCCAAAGCAGGCAAAAAATACCAAGAAAACTTTGCTGAGCAGTACTACTTTATTACAACACACTAGCGCTTTCACAAAATGCTCTTCAGGTGTACAAATTGATACAGATACCTACACCTTAAATATGCAAATAAAATAATCACATGACACACTCCAATTAATTTTTAAAGGTGCCAATATAAAAATCAATTTTATAAAAATATGTATAAAAGCTTAATATGATAATAAATCTAATACACTATATAAAAAATCACATAAATAAGCATGTATAAGTATATAATTTAATAAATTATCTAAAATTATGCATTAATAAACATGAAGAACATGAATTACCTAAATAGTGCTCTTTTACTGAGAACAGGTTCCATGGGCACATTAATAAACATGAAAAACATGAATTACCTAAATAGTGCTGTTTTACTGAGAACAGGTTTCATGGGCACATGATCATTCAAACCATGTCCATGATTTGCTCTTAACATCACTATCCATTTAGCCTCTACCTCTTCTGTTCTAGCTCTAATGTCACCTACTCTTGAGTTCTCATAAGTCCTAGACACAACCATAAACAGGAATTTATGCTGTTCCCCCATACTTTGCACGTGTTTAGCTAAGGCATTAGTACTACTACCTTTGCCTATATGGTAATTATGCTCTCTTATTCTATCTTTCAAGGTACGATCTGTCTTACCAATATAGAAACATTTACAGATAGTGCAGTTAGCTAACTAGACTACGTGCATGGTTTCACAATCAGCCTGCACCCTAACATCATATACTTTACCCGTGTCTGGATGCACAAAAGCTTTTATACATATTTTTATAAAATTGATTTTTATATTGGCACCTTTAGAAATTAATTGGAGTGTGTCATGTGATTATTTTATTTGCATATTTAAGGTGTAGGTATCTGTATCAATTTGTACACCTGAAGAAGCATTTCGTGAAAGCGCTAGTGTGTTGTAATAAAGTAGTACTGCTCAGCAAAGTTTTTTTGGTATTTTTTGCCTGCTTTGGACTCTGGAGCCTATCCTCAGCAGTTTTTTGTGCATCCTGTTCGTTATCACTTTTTATAGCTGCAGAGGTTTCTGGTGCTTGGCTATCTGTTTCTTTTTACTACATTCTTTTTTGGCTGTGAGCACCAGGAAGATGGCCAGTGAGAACTCAAGAGTAGGTGACATTAGTGCTAGAACAGAAAAGGTAGAGGCTAAATGGATAGTGATGTTAAGAGCAAATCATGGACATGGTTTGAATGATCATGTGCCCATGAAACCTGTTCTCAGTAAAAGAGCACTATTTAGGTAATTCATGTTTTTCATGTTTATTAATGTGCCCATGGAACCTGTTCTCAGTAAAAGAGCTCTATTTAGGTAATTCATGTTCTTCATGTTTATTAATGCATAATTTTAGATAATTTATTCAATTATATACTTATACATGTGTATTTATGTGATTTTTATATAGTGTATTAGATTTATTATCATATTAAGCTTTTATACATATTTTTATAAAATTGATTTTTATATTGGCACCTTTAAAAATTAATTGGAGTGTGTCATGTAATTATTTTATTTGCATATTTAAGGTGTAGGTATCTGTATCAATTTGTACACCTGAAGAAGCATTTCGTGAAAGCGCTAGTGTGTTGTAATAAAGTAGTACTGCTCAGCAAAGTTTTTTTGGTATTTTTTGCCTGCTTTGGACTCTGGAGCCTATCCTCAGCAGTTTTTTGTGCATCCTGTTCGTTATCACTTTTTATAGCTGCAGAGGTTTCTGGTGCTTGGCTATCTGTTTCTTTTTACTATAAAATCAAATATTTACACTTGATTTGCATATTTATGGGATAAAGAGATCAGTAAGTCTACAAAACATGTTGAGCTGTGCAGAACTTATAGTTAAGTCAGTATGGTTATGGAAACTTTTAAATGTTGGGGAGTTCCTATTAACATAACTGTAGACTTGGTTATTTACTATCTAGTTACAAAGCTGCTAAAAAACTTTTTGGACAGAAGCTTGGAATGCATTGTTTTACTCAAACTTAATAGTAAAATATCACTTGCACGGAGAATCCAGTTGAGATTAGGAAGGTCAAATGGAGCGTCACTGAAAAATAAGAGACCTAACATTAATTCTTCTGGAACCAGTAAATGTACCAATACTAGAGCTGTTGTTTCCTCAAGCTACTTGAAAAAGTCTGTTTAGTAAATAATTTCTGAACCAATCAAAGACACCTTCTGAGAAGCTGTAGTTAGAGATTAATGAGTGAGTGAATAAGGGTAACTATTTCAAATGAACATTTTACATTTATGAATAAGGCTCCTGAGAGCTACTTTTTCCATGCTTAGAGGACGGTGTCTAATACTGAGTAAAGGGCTCTTGTTATACCAAGCTTCCTATGCAAACCATGCTACTGATTCAAAAACGGGTTGTATGTATTAATACAGAAGATGTGCTAACATATTACTTGATACTGGTAGGTGGACTAAAGTCATTAAGAGCAATTAGTGAACCACCTTTAGGTAGAGGTCTAATTAAGGAATGTTTTAAGCTGATTGGTATGATCCTATAATAAAAGCAAGATTAATAATGTATACGTTTGGCTATGATAAATCTATCATATTTTGTAAACTGGGATGCAACAAATAAGTGAGGGAATAGTCACCATTTTCAAGTAACTGATTTACTTAGTTATGGCAGATTGCTTCTAAGTAGAATAGGGTAATTTAGGAAGTTATACAATATGGTCTGGATGGTGGTATTTGGTATTTGGAAATAATGGACAGGGTATAGGTACATGTTTAAACTTCAATAGTCTCTAATATATATTTATTTATTATAGCATGTTGAACTTATACAGCAGTTTTTGTAGCGTCTTTTAAGCGACCCCGGCATTGTTTATGATAACTGTTTTAGAATGCAGACTTTGCAGGAATTATAACTTTGAAGGCTGCCAGCCTAGCCAGATAGAATTGTGCAGATAATTCTGTCATTTGTAAATATGAATGTAAACTACAGGCTTGTTGTCTTAAATGCAAAGAAATACTGTTACATGTGGAACTGGAAAGAAATGTGACAACAGTGCACTCTACTGACCAAAGTAAAGCATGTAGACAGTGGTGCCGAAGAGTCTAGATGAAGAAATTCTTGCTATTGTTTTAACCAAGAGTTAAATTGCTAGATTTAAACATGCAAATGTATTTGTATTGCTCTGTTCCTGACCAGCTGCAAGATAACAAAAGGGAGATGTTAAGAATGTAAATGCAATTAATGTGTAGCCTGGGAACTCCAGCCTTCCCCAGAAGTGTCTGCGTGGTTGTATAAACTCTTATCTCAAAGTGTGTGTGTGTCAGCTACTTGTGCAGGGACACAAAGCACTGGTTGGACAGAGAGGGTGCTGGAGATTTTAGCTTGCCCAGCTGGCTGAGATCTGGACCCTATAGCTGTGCCAGTGGGGAGTCTTATTGGGGACCTGGTGAGCAAGGGAGCAACCAGCCCCAGACTGACTGTGATCTCTGTGTGCTCTTAAGGGAAATTGCACTTTACTGTGTGTATTTGTTATCCTTTCCTCTCATATATGAGATGCCCTCTCTGGTGTTAGTAGTGAAGATTGAGGCTCCTTGATTGCTGGGCCAGGGCACGGGCATCACATTTGTGGTGTCAGTGGTTGGGATATCCTCACATTTGTGTTTGGCAGTGGTGGGATATCTACACCACATATTAATTAGTTGGCAAATACTATTTGGCTTGTAGTGGTGTGGGTATAGTGAATTCTGTAGCTTGTGCACAGTGAGCTTTGAAGGTGTTTTTGTACTCTAAAACAGCTACTCAGTGAATACTCAGAGTTCAGATCACAATTGTTTTATTTCTTTTGTTAGCTTAGTTAGTTAGGGTGAGCAGGCAGCATGTCAACAGAGAAGTACGGAAAGTTGACAAGGAGCCAGCTGGCGGAGATGTGCCAGGTTAGGGGACTTGTGCATGGAAACCTGACTAAGGCAGACCTGATTGCAGCCTTGGTTACAGCTACATCAGAAAACAGCAACCAGGAGGGCAATCAGACTGGCAGTGGAGATATAATTCCCTCAGAGAATGGACAGCTCATCCTTTCTGCAGTGGACTTAAAAATCCAGCTGGAGCTAAAGAGACTTGAGTTGGAGGCCAGGCATGTGGAATTAGAGGCAAATGAGAGACTGCGACATTTGCAGACTATGGAGAATGAGAAACTGTTATGTCTGCAAGCTAAGGAACAAGAGAGGCAGAGGCAGCATGAGAAGGAGATTCTGACTCTTCACCAGAGTCATGGAGGTAATGGGGAAGGGAGTAACTGGACCCCAGAAGCACAAAAGGTCAGTAAATTTCTTCCACAGTTTAAAGAGGAGGATACTTTTGATAGCTTCATTCATATGTTTGACAGGGTATGTAAACAGTATGAAGTTGACTAAGGGCTCTGGGTACGGTTCCTGACTCCCTTACTTCATGGTAAAGCTGTAACTGTTCTGTCCAAAATGTCTGACGTTGCATGTTTTGATTATACTGCTGTAAAAAATAGTCTTTTAGAACTGTTTAAGCTAACACCTGAAATGTATAGGAAAAAGTTTTGTGGGTATAGAGGAAAGACAGATGAAAGTATGTGTGAATATGTTGCTGAATTGAGCACTTATTTCCATAGGTGGGTGAGTGGATGTCAGGTCACCACTTTTGAAGGGCTGGCTGACCTTTTGGTGAGGGAACAAGCCCTTAGCACTTTGCCTGAGGACATGAGGATCTGGTTAGCCGATAGACAATGTGCTACTTCAGATGAGTTGGGGAAGAAGGGAGACCTATACCTGGCAAGCAGGGCAGCCCTGCACAGGAAGGGGACACCCAGTACTGCTCATGGGTCTAAAGGAACCCATGGTGGGCAGCACAGACTGCCACAACAGAATCTGCCAGTAGCAGGGGAAGCCACTAGTCCAGGTACATGTCCACGAGCTTGGGTTAAATGTTTTGAATGCAACCAGTGGGGTCATGTGGCATACAGGTGTCCACAGAGGCAAGGTGTGGAACAAAAGGCGAGAGAGCCAGTAAGTGGGGAAGACAAAATGCCAATAGTAGGTTGTCTTGAGACAACAGGGGTACTGAACTACCATCCTGCAGATGTCCTGATAGGAAAGGATTTGGATGAGGCAGTACCATGTGCTTATGCAGTTACACGTGGTCAGGCTAGGAGACAAGCATGTGGGTCTGGTAAACTGGGGAAGACCCAGACAGACTGCATACTTGCAGCCAGGACTGGTGAGGTGGTTACTTCAGGGAGTGAGCTATGCTGTAGCAGAGAGACTGAAGGTCAGCCACAGCTGCTTGTGGGTACTGATGGCCCCTTGGACAGAGTGACTTCAAAGATAGAGGTGAGTATTAGTACCCAGGCTGACAGTGAGGCACCACTGTCAGAGGATGCCAAATTTCCTGTGGAAGAGGAGCTGGGAAAGGTTACAAGGAGAGAGTTGAGATAGGCTCAGCTCTCAGACCCTACATTGCAAGGCCTGAGGCAGGTAGCTAGGGAGGCACCTGATTCTCAAGGAAAAGGGGGATCTGTATACTGGGACAAAGGGTTACTATACAGAGAGTGGACCCCTGAGGGAGGGCTAGAAGGTGAGAGAGTACAGCAGTTGGTAGTGCCTAGAGTCTACTGTCTGGTGTATCTAGCCATAGCCCATGATATTCCCTTTGCAGGTCATATGGGCATAAAACGTACAAAGAGGTGTATTAAGCAAAACTTCTATTGGCCTGGAATTTCCAGAGATGTAACAGGGTACTGCAGGTCCTATGAGCGGTGCCAAAAGGTAGGCAAGGCAGGAGACAAGGTGAGAGCTTCTTTGATGCCTTTCCTGTGATTGAGTAGCCATTTCAGAGGGTAGCTATGGATATTGTGGGTCCTCTGAGTACCCCAAGTTCCAAAGGGAAAAAGTATATCCTAGTGGTAGTGGATTATGCTACACAATACCCTGAGGCAGTGGCTTTGTTCTCCATTGAGGCAGAGAAGGTGGCAAATACTTTGTTAGAGGTTTTCAGTAGGGTAGGTTTCCCAAAAGAAATAGTGACTGACAGAAGTGTCAGTTTCATGTCAGACCATCTGGCTTGTCTGTGGAAGTCCTGTGGGGTGAAGCACATGTTGACCACCCCCTACCATACCCAGACTAATGGTCTTGTTGAGAGGTTACACTCTACAACCAAGTCCATGCTACGGGCATTTGCAGATCAGTTTAACAGAGTGGGACAAATATTTTCCCCATCTGTTGTTTGCTTACAGAGAGGTTCCCCAGGAATCCACAGGTTTTCACCCTTTGAGTTGCTGTATAGGCATAGGGTGAGGGGACCTCTAGATTTAATTTGAGATGAGTGGGAAGGTGAGTGCAAGTCTCACAAGGAGTCTGTTGTGGCATACATCCTAAACCTCAGGACAAAGCTCAGGAAACTCATGGGCTTGGCCAAGGAGAACCTGGCAGAAGCCCAACAACAGAAAAAGGTGTGGTATGACAGGAATACTCGAGCTAGAGAGTATGCTGTGGGGCAGCAGCTAATGATTCTCATTCCTGTCAGACACAACAAGCTGCAAGTAGCGTGGGAAGGACCCTACAAGATGGTAAGCAAGGTAAGTGATGTTAACTACATGGTGGAACTGCTAGGCAGATGGCAGGGGCACAAATTGTACCATGTTAACATGATGAAACCTTACCATGATAAGGAGGCCCTTGTGCTGAGCATTTGCAGTGGATTGCAGGAGGAGTCTTAGGAAGATCTGGGGACTGATCTCCTCAGTGAGCCTCGGGCTGACACCTCAGTGGAAGAGGTAGCAATGTCCCAGCAGCTATCTCCTACCCACGTTCGAGAAATCTGAGCAGTGTTGCAGGAGTTTGGGGACATGTTCACTGGGAAATCAGGGTGCACCCACCTGGTGCAGCACCAGGTGGATACAGGGCCCCAAAGGCCTATTAGGCAGGCCCCTTATAGGGTGCCTGAGAGAGTCAGACAGACTCTGAGGGAGGAGGTACAGGAGATGTTGGAACTAGGGGTGATTCAAGAGTCCAACAGTCCCTGGCCCTCCCCAGTGGTGCTGGTGCCAAAGAAGGATGGCAGCACCAGGTTCTGTGTGGACTACAGAAAATTAAATAGTCACACAGAGTAAGATGCTTATCCCGTGCCTAGAACAGATGAGGCCCTAGAGCAGCTGGGTGGGGCTAAGTATCTTACAACCATTGATCTTACCAAGGGTTACTGGCAGGTGCCCTTGACTCCCAGTGCTAGAGAGAAGTCAGCCTTTGTGACTCCTTTTGGCTTGTATGAGTTCACAAAGATACCCGTTGGGATGAAGAATGCCCCAGCAACTTTCCAGAGGCTGGTAGATAATATCCTAGTAGGAGCAGGAGGGTTTGCCCTTGCTTACCTAGACGATATTGCCATCTACAGCCATTCCTGACCAGAGCACATTCAGCATGTCAGGGAGGTGCTGGGCAGACTACAGAGGGCAGGGTTGACCATTAAGCCCAGCAAATGTCAGGTGGGTATGGCAGAGGTCTTCTACCGAGGACATAGAGTGGGAGTGGTAATATAAGGCCAGAACCTGCCAAAGTGGAAGCCATTTAGGCATGGCCTGCACCTGTTACTAAAAAAGCAGGTGAGGGCATTTTTAGGGACAGCAGGGTACTACAGAAAGTTAATTCCCAGTTATAGTACCATAGCTGCTCCCCTCACAGACCTGACAAAGAAGAACAGGCCAGATAAGGTAGTGTGGACCCCAGCATGTGAGCAGGCATTCCAGAAGCTTAAAGAAGCTTTGGGAGGATCCCCTGTGTTAGGCAGTCCAGATTACAGCAAAGAATTTGTTGTGCAGGTAGATGCTTCAAACCATGGGTTGGGGGCTGTACTTAGCCAGATTTCTTCAGAGGGGGAAGAGCACCCAGTGGTTTATCTCAGTCATAGTCTCCAACCCAGGGAGGAATGCAATGCAGCTGTAGAAAATGAATGTCTAGTCATAGTGTGGGCATTGCAGAAATGTCAGCCTTATTTGTATGGAGGAAAATTCACTGTTATGAAAGATCACAATCCCCTAACATGGTTAAACTGAGCCAGCCAGCAAAATACCAAGTTGCTAAGATGGAGCCTAGGGTTGTAAGCATATGATATGTTAGTGCAGCACCACAGTGGGAGTAGCAATGCCAATGCAGATGGGCTCTCAAGACAGGGAATGGGGTAGGTATACTCAGATAGACCTGACCCACTCAAGCAGTGTTTCTCAAGGGTCACTTGAAAAACTAGCTTTAGTTCACCAGGAGGGGGCAGAAATGTGAAGGCTGCCAGCCTAGCCAGATAGAATTGCGCAGATAATTCTGTCATTTGTAAATATGAATATAAACTACAGGTTTGTTGTATTAAATGTAAAGAAATACTGTTACATGTGGAACTGGAAAAAATGTGACAACAGTGCACTCTACTGACCAAAGGAAAGCATGCGGTGACCCTTTCATGTAGACAGTGGTGCCAAAGAGTCTAGATGAAGAAATTCTTGCTATTGTTTTAACCAAGAGTTAAAGTGCTAGATTTAAACACACAAATGTATTTTTATTGCTCTGTTCCTGACCAGCTGCAAGATAACAAAAGGGAGATGTTAAGAATGTAAATGCAGTTAATGTGTAGCCTGGGAACTCCAGGAAAGTGAAAGAATGATGTAATGCTTATCAGAACTGCAATTTCAATTTAAACAGAGAGAATCAGAAGGCATTAAGCATTTTTGTCTCGATCATCCAACTCACAGCACTGCCTGTTGTCTTATTTATGTAAGTTATCTTAGACTTGTGTTTTCTTTTAGGATTAGCTAGGAACTAGAAAGATCAGATTAAGTGTTTTTCTGTGATGTCAGAACTGTACTACTGAATTATTTTAAGTATTTCTGTGTGATCTCTGAAGTCCTGACTAGCTCTGTGTAGTAGAAAGTATTGTCTTGTGGTTTTAATTACTTATTATTAAATATTTTAAAACCTTTTAGCTGTGGATGTTTTGTGTAGAGATAAGTTAAGCTCTAAGAGTACATTGCATGTATATAAGGATCCTGTACCAAGTCACTCTAATAAGCCTTGAGATTGTTTAGTCATGCTACCAATTGGATAATAATATTGCACAGTAATAATTGGACACCCTTTTAAGGGCCTTTGAGTAGCTGATAAATATTAGCTGGGTGGTGGCAGGATTACTACTATATAGTCTGGGTAAAAGGGGCACAGCTGGAGAACCTATGCCAGCCTTCCCCAGAAGTGTCTATGTGGTTGTATAAACTCTTATCTCAAAGTGTGTATGTGTCAGCTACTTGGGCAGGGACATGAAGCCCTGGTTGGACAGAGAGGGTGTTGGAGATTTTAGCTTGCCCAGCTGGCCGAGATCTGGACCCTATAGATGTGCCAGTGGGGAGTCTTATTGGGGACCTGGGGAGCAAGGGAGCGACCAGCCTCGGACTGACTGTGATCTCCGTGTGCTCTTACACTTTACTGTGTATTTGTTATCTTTTCCTCTCATATGAGATGCCCTCTCTGGTGTTATTGGTGAAGATTGAGGCTCCTTGATTGCTGGGCCAGAGCACAGGTGTCACAATAACTAATCTATATATACTTGAGTAAAATTAGAACTATTGATGGTGTCCATTTTATTTGTCTTTCCAAGCTTTATGCACTTTCAGTTGACTTTTAATTTCAATAGTCAGTCAAGACTTTTGTTTTGTTTTCAGCCATCTGCGTATTAGTGGAAAGAGCCTTTCTTGCAAGTGAGTTAAAAGATTATAAAAACATGATCAAGCCATTATTGGATCATGTTCACACTATAGAGAAGAGAAGTTTAGCAAACACTCTCCGGAAGCTAGTTTCTATTGATTTAGGGCTATATCATGCTTACATTGTAAATGCAGGCAACTTAAAGGTTTTAATATAAAAATATACCCATTGTAAAAACTAAGAAATGACCACTAAGCACATTTGAAAAGATAGTTATTTTCTGAAATCTTTCTGTCTTGGTTATAACTATGGTGTCCAGCAGAAAGCATTTCAAAGGACTGCATGGTTATTTCTAATTCTGGTTAACAATTTATATAACAAAAAAGGGTTAAAATTATGTGCTACTAACAAACCACTTCATGTACTTCAAGATTTGATTCTGCCAGCCTATGTTTGCTTAACGCATGACTCTGAGTAAGCCCCTTAAGCAGACAGAGCTGTTGGGTCGAGCCTGAAAAAGGTTCCTGTGGAGCAGTGCTCTACAATTTTTTATTTATTGATTTATCATTTGTTGACTGGGAAAGTCTGACTAGGTTCCACAGAGCCTGTTTTCAGCAGAGGCCTGGGGAGAAATGCTCCAGATGCATGTCTTTGGAATTTGTTACAAAGTGTAACAAATTCAAATAAGTCAATAAGCAGATACGATTTTCTCTTACATCTGCCGTGATATTGTTGTAGCACCTTGATATGCTCTGTCATGATTTCTTGAGTCCTCTTAGTTAAGGTATTATTTTATTTTAATTTAACTGGAAGAAGCCTGTGAGTCTAGGCTATGTTTGATAGAAGACCCAAGGTGGCATTTATATCAATTGGAGGAATTTGACCAGGACACTGGTGAACATAGTAAGACATTGATCACACATTGCTGATCTCAGTGCAGTGAAGGAAGGGGCACTACTACTGCTTGGTAGTGATGTGGATATCGAGGCTTTTCGAGGCCCTGTAGGTTTTAATTTGGAGATCTAATAAAAGCTTTTGAATAAGCTGCGTTTGTGTTGGTATTGGCCACGCAAAAGGATTTACAGCATTGTACTTAATTGTTGCTTTTTGGGTCCTGTTGTGCTGACTTTGTTCTTTTGGCTTGGGCTACATTCATTTTTGACTTTACTAGTGATGTGGATATGTTACAGCAAAAGACAAACAGATTATATGTAAGAGAGTTTCAAATGGGAGAGACCCAAACTGCTGTTTGACATTAACCCTAGCATTTATTGCGTTAAATAGTGTTGAAGCAGCAGTGGTTTTAATTGAACAAGTAAACAATGTTGACAGACAGAAAGATTAAAGATATTAATGCTGGTGTAAGTGTCACTGTGCCATGGAAGTACAAAGAGGAGGAGGACACATAAGAGCAAGCAAGTGCAAACAGACCTAGGGGAGGCTGGGACTACAGAAGCAAAGGAAAATGTTTGGATGCCAAGACAATGGCACTGCAGCCATAATAGAACTATGTACAACAGGGCAGGTCTAATGAATCACAGCATGTATCAAAAATTGAGCTGTTATTCAAAAATCATTATTTCAGCTGGAAAAAAATGACACAGGTCATGTAAGTGCTGATCCTGAAAGTCAAAGTCAAAGTAAAGTTTATTGTCGATCAGATATATGCAGCAGTGCAAGGTGAGCAAAATGACATTGCTTTAGTCCCTGTACAAGACATAACAATGAACTCATCGTTTGAATGACAGTAAGACAAATGCACATACAGTAATAATTAAAATATAAACAATACAATAAATTGCCACAATTGGACAGGAAGACATTATACAATATTATACTCGTAGGTATTTCAAGACTGTGGCTTCACACTGTCATTGCTTAGAATATTGCACTTAATCAGTTGTATGATATATTCTGATGTTCATATTGCACATGTATGGTGTGGTGATTCACTTCTGACTATAGCACATTTAGGAAGTAATAGCATAAGAAATCAGGCTAACTGTACCACTTATTGAAGCAATTTGCCAGAGTGATTACTATAGCTGATACTTCAAAGTAAGTGGCATATTGATCTAATTATTCACTGTCCTACCTGCATTCAGGTTCAGTAGTCTTATGGACAGAGGGAAGAAGCTCCTGTTCAGTCTCGATGTTTTGCAGTGTAAGCTGTGATACCACCTGCAAGAGGAAAGGTGGAAATACATGCCCTGGGCAGGGTGAGTGGGATCATTGATTATCTTCCTAGCCCTTCCCATACACCGAGTCTCATGCAGATCATCCATGGATGGGAATAAGGAACAAATGAGTTTTTCTGCTGTCCTCACTACCCTCAGGAGTGCCTTGCAGTCAGATGCTTTGCAGTTCCCATACCAAACTATGATATTATTTCAGAGGATACTCTTGATGGTTCCCCCTAGAGAAGGTTTTGAGGATGGACAGAGACAGGTTTTCCTTCCTCAGTTTCCATAGGAAGTGCAGATGTTGTTGTGCCTTCTTCACTGTATAACTAATATGAGTCGACCAGGATAGGTCATCTGAGATGTGCACCCCCAGGAACTTGGTGTTTATAACTCTTTCCACTGCCACCCCCTTAATTTCCAGTGGTTGCTGTATCTTCTGAGTCCTCCTGAAGTTCACTATTAATTATTTGGTCTTGCTTACATTTAAGGCCAGATTGTTGCTGTTGCACCAGCCTATCAGATGCTCCACTTCATCCCTGTAGGCTGTTTCCTCACCATTTCTGACAAGACCTTCAACAGTGGCATCATCCACAAACTTGATGATTTTGTTGGATTCATGCTTGGCCATGCAGTCGTGCATCAAGAAGGTGAACAGCACAGGTCTCAGGATGTAGCCCTGAGGGACACCTGTGCTCAAAGTAATACTGACTGAACTATTTCCCACACATACTTTTTGTGGTCTATTGAGGAGAAAGTCTAGTACCATTTAAAAAGGGAGGTGTTGATATCCAGCTGGATCAGCTTCAATATCAGATTCTGTGACAGTGTTAAAGGGAGAACTAAAATTGTTGAACAGCATTCTGACATAGCAATTCTTGTTCTCTAGATGTGCCAAGGATTCATGAAGTGCTATAGCTATTGCATCAGCCATGCAGCGGTTAGATCTATAAGCAAACTGCAATGTATCCAGTGTTGCAGGTAGGCTTGAAGAGATATGGTTTTTGATCAACCACTCAAAATACTTCATTACTGTTGATTTCAGAGCAACTGGTCAGTAAACATTTAGGATTGTTGGCTGGGATTTTTTGGGTAAGGGAATGATTGTCATATTTTTAAAGCAATTGGGTACAGTGGCTAGTTGCACGGATGTATTAAATGTATCTATTAGTACAGTGGACAGTTGGGTAGCAAGTCTCTTAGAACCCTTCCCATAATATTATCAGGATCAGCTGCTTTTCTTGGGTTTACTCATCTCAGGGACTTCAGAGCATCAGATGTTCTTAGATACAGCACCTCATCACCCTGTTCGACAGGGGGCTTATTTGGCACAGTGTTGTTGTCCATATCAAATCTGCTGAAACAGGTGCTTAGTTTGTTCAGAAATTCTTTGTTGTCATCACATGGGGAGGATGCAGGCCTGTAGTCAGTTATGGCTTGAATGCCTTGCCAGAGACATCTGGAGTCCCTTTGGTCAGAGAAGTGTCCCTGAATTTTACGTCCGTAGGTCCTCTTAGCCTCCTTTATACCTCTGCTTAGATTTGCTGTCCTCTCTTAGGGCATCCTTGTCTTTTGATTTAAATGCAGCATTACACAAGTACATACAATTACAAGTATTACACAGCAAAACAAATACAATATGTCAGAAGAAACTACCACTTGTAAAAATACAAAGAAATATGGACAGCACAAAAGAAAAATATAATTATTAATGAGTAATATTATATTTACAATTTTAGATGTTCAAGAGGAAAGATTTTATACTACAAACATTTGTTAGACCAGATAGATCTCTTTTATTATGGGATGCATCCATTTTTATTATTTGGGAATTTAACAGCTAACAGAATTTGGTTGGGCACTTATTTTAGGTTAAGCAAGCTGCTTCAACCAGGCATGAACCTCCAAGTAGTTCATATCACTTCTCACACATGGAATGAAGTCTCACTATGTTGATACAGGCCTGCTCAAGTTACCACCAGCATCATTTTCCCCAGGGCAAGTACTTTAGAACGTAAATAAAATAATGTTTATGTTGATGCATATCAGATTTGCCATTTTTAGATCATAGAATGTTTTTTGTTAAATTTGAAAGGGGTAGTATTGAGGAAAACATTTAATAAAGGTAGAGGATTCCAAACTGTCTGACAGCTTTTGCTTTCTTTAGCATAGGTATTTTTGATTATCTATGTGGTCTTTTTTTGAAAGGCTATTAGAGCATAACACTATGAGATGGTAGAATTTCCTTTTATGTGTGGGAAAAACAGGAAAGAGAAGCTTGTGAACAGGCATGAGTTATAGAAATTCTGTAGCACTATTAATTTAGGGCATTATGGTAAATCATTGATCTCAATCCTCATAGATTGATTATATTACTACAATAACACAAACTATAATAGTATGCATGTAATTACTGAGGTATGAAATAACTGCATACCTGATGACTTTTGAGCTCAGAGAAATAACAGAAGTTGCTATGCCAGTGAGGAAAGGTTAACCGAGTAACATTTTGACTGAAAATGATATTATAGATTTATAAGTTGTATGCCAAGGAAATATTTTCTGTTAAAGAAAGAACCAGATTGATAAAAGTTGAAATGGCAAGCAGGGACTTTGTAAGGGATATATACCCTTTTTGGTAAGCTAATCAAGCCATCTAGGTACTAGCCAGTAAAAAACAACAAGACAAAACAGCATTTTAAATAAACTGCTCAAGTTATATCTTGTTTTTTAAGCATTAGCAATATGTTGTTCTAGACTATTTAACTTTACAACATAGTGTTTTGAAAAATCTAAAGAGGTTAACATGACAATAGCTATATTTATTTTGTGAAAAGGAGATTAATTTGAATATTAACAATCGGCAACTGCTACTTATGGTGGATTTTAAACAAATTTTATTGTATTTTCAATTATCGAAACAAGAAGAAGTGTAAAAATGCAAGCAACCATTGAACCAGTAATAATCTGCCTATTGAAATTCCATATGTGGCAAGAAAATGAACATGGCAGATTATGTACCTCAAAAGAACACATTGCAGTAGCAATAAAGTTTATAAACAGAAAAATAAAATGTACATATATATATATATATATATATATATATATATATATATATAGATAGATAGATAGATATGGCATTACTGTCAAATTAGTTTGCATATCCAGATTAAAGTTTTCCATTTTAGAACTTTATTCATGAGATTCAAAAAACTGTGGGATAATTTCTATGAACTGAGAAATTTCTTAGCAAAAGTCAAAAGTTTTATGAGATTTAAGGGCTATATCTGTCTTAATGCTTAACTATATAGAACTTGACCTAAGCAGAAATATCAAATATGCTAACGCGTATTTTTTTAGTTTACATTTGTTATTAGGGTGATTAAAACACTGGTGAATTACTTTCTGTGATCAGTTAGAAAACTCATCTTCTTCAAATTTCTAGATAGCATTTTCCAAATGGACAGCTCTGGGCATACAGGGATAAAGCCCTAACTGTAAGTGAGGAAACCTTAGTTTGATTAATGGCTTGGGTCACCTGCTGGAGCTGGTGAGGAGAAGTGAGAAATGATGTATCGCTGCCACATCTTCCGCCTTTGAGAGGATGGTATTGGAGCATATGCCCGAGGTGTGCACTCCTTTAGTAGAAATACCATTGAAGACCATGGACCATACAGAAGCCCTAGCTTTAAGGAGGCAGGGTGGCCTTGACAGACTGTGTCCTTTCTGGAAGTGAGTGGCATACCCATCACTGCAACTCACTCCACACTGAACTTCAGATCATGTTATTGGGCATGCATTGTGGGGTTACAGCTTAAACAGAAAACTCTATTCCATCATTTAGATGGTGACACTATTCACAGCTGGGTCAATCCTCATTTACATGGTAATGACTAAGCCTTAGGGCTCTTTCATCTGGAGAAATGAATGGATTCATTGAGTGATGTGAGGTCTAATGGTCGGAGGGGAGATCCATGAAACAAAAAAAAAATGGAATAAATGTGTGAAAGACAACAACTCTGCAAGAAAAAAAAAACAGTATTAGCTACCTTATTAGTGTAAAAGTTCAACAAGTGCAACAAAGGTGAAACTGGAATCCCCAAAAATGCTAGTTTATGTGGTTTAATATAAATGTTATGAAAAATTATAAATTGCTGATGAAGGATTTTTAAAAAGGAAGAAACTTAAAGCTACACTTCCAAATACAGTGTCAGTAGCATAACAGGTAGCACACTCATCTTTGTTATAGAAGACTCTGGGTTCTTTTCCCACACCAGGGTGATGGATTGCTGACACTGCAGTGCAGCATAAGGGCAGAGGGCTGCTGTACTCCTGAGTGTGTCAAGTCAAGATGTGCCATGCTAATAGACTCCTACTCAAGAAGACTGAATGCTGTAATTAAATCAAAAGGTGCTTCAACAAAGTATTAGTTTAAGGGTGTGCACACATGCAGCCAGTGTATTGTACATTTTTTATTTTTTATATTTTTCCCCTAACAGATTTGTTTTTCAATTGAATTGTATAGGTTATAGGTCACATTAAAGGTGGGAAAAGTTTTTAAATGATTTATTGTGGTCTCATTTTTTATAGCACAAAAACCTGGCATTTTAACAGCGGTGTGTACACTTTTTATATCCACAGTATATTTATCTAAACATATCCAACAACTCGAGACACCTCAGAGACTCTTAAAAAGATCAGTGGCCTCAAAAATGTTAATTATCAATAGTGTCTGGCGTCCCTTTCTCTGTGCTTAGTCTCTTACAGACTCTACTGTTGAGATCTTGATGATACTTTCTCCATATTTATTTATTTTTTTCTTTCATCACTTGTTGATATTGGTACAATGTTGTTTGTCTTTCGGCTTTTCCCAGTAAGGGGTCGCCACAGTGGAACTCCAGTCCGCTAATGATTGGCAGTAGATTTTTACAAAACGCCGAGGTGCCAGCTCGATGCCCAACCTTCAACAAAGGCACGCCCATTTACGCATGCATGTCTTTTCGAACGCTACCCAACCACGTGGAGGACATACAGACTCCACACAGAAGGCACTCCTAAACCCAGCAGAGAATCGAACGGGAGATCCTCTTGCTGTGAGGTAACAATGCTACCGCCGTACCAATAATGCTGATTAATTTATCTCCATATTTACCAATCTGAATTCATCTGGCAACCAACTAAATTCCTGCTTTTATGTATATATTCTGTATGTTACTGTAATCAAACCAACTAAATTCCTGACTTATGTATATATTCTGTATATATTACTGTAACCACTATGTGTAACACTACTTCTACTTCTGTACCAATTAATGTTTTATTTTTTTCTACATCTATGTTCTTGTTGGAGCTTTTCTCCCCGGCCCTCCAATGAAAATGGGGTCTTTTAGGCCCAGTGGACTTTGCCGGTAAACAAATGCAATAAATAAATAAATGAAATAAATCTGTGTCTAGCCTTTCATGTCATGAAAGATCCAACTCTGTTTGATCTCCTATTCCTTCAAAGAACTCATACTCAGTTAAAGGAACTAAACCCTCATCAGCAGATAACAAAAAAACACGTTGATATGATAGATTCATATCCCAATGTATCCTTCACCTCTGGAATAAACTTCCACTACAAGTCAATCAGAGTAAGAACCCTAAGTGATCGGATAGCAGTCTCAAATTCTGCCTCTTCCTATCTTGTCTTGTCCTCCTTGAGGCTAGAGAGAAATTTTGCATTTTTTTTTTTTTTACTAGGCTTGAAATCGTCTGCAGACTGATTGCTTAGTACTTACCTGTAAACCTATAATCTTCACAGGTATGAGTGCTATTACTACTAATATAAAACCAGCTATGTGATCCCTTTTCCCAAATTGTAAACAGAACATTTCTACTGGAATTTGGTGCAAACAGTTCAGTCTGTGAGCTATAGTTTCTGTGGTATAGGGTTTGATTCTCTCAGCGTTCATTTACCGACTGTGTGACCTTGAGCAACTCACTTAAACAGACATTCCTGTGTCACCCCTGAAAAGGGACCATGTGTCCAGTTGACCAACCTGGTTAACAAATAAGTGTTATTATTATAGTTGATGTATTCTGGGTGTTACCCTAGTTTAACAGACACTTGTGTGTGTGTGCGTGTGTGTGTGTGTGTATATATATATATATATATATATATATATATATATATATATAAACTAGGGTTTTTTTTCGGGGGGGGGTATATTTAAAAGTGGCGTATTCTCCTTGCATTCATAACATTTTCCTTTAAGTTACGCTGACTTCCTCCCACCTGCTAAAACCTGATGGTTTAGTAACTACTCTAAAATGTCCCTGCATGTAATTTGTACTGTAGCTGTTCTGATTTACTCTTAGCAAGCTTGGCTACTCATGTTCCCAGCTACCTACCACATAATACTAACTTCTTGTAGCAACAACTGCTAAATGGCTGTTATGTACCTCAAAATCAGATTGTATCAGTTGTTCACTGATGAATCTCAACTACATTTGTAACCATGTTTAGTATATGTCACCATATTTTAAAATTGTATTATGTTCTACAGTTCTTTTACATCTGTTTTCTTTTTGTCTTGCGTCCTTAACTGGCCTAATGTCTATATTTGAATGCTATGTTTTTTAACTGTATAATGCAAATAATACTTAATGTGGAGCTTTTCTCCCCGGGCCTCCGCTGAAAACAGACTTGTGTCCAGTCGGACTCTCCCGGTCAACAAATGTAAATAAATAAATATATATATATATATATATATATATATATATATATATATATATATATATTTATGTAGGCTGTTCAGGTCACCTTCTGCAAAGGGACTGTGTGCCCAGTGGGCCTACCTAGTTAACAAATGGATATTATTATTATTATTATTATTATTATTATTATTATCATTATTATTATTATTATTATTATTATCAATACATTCTATTTTTTACCTGAGTTTAACACAGGCTTTATTGCATATTTAGGCTGCTCTGTTTTAAACATAGGTTCACTGCATAAAAGTCTCTCTTCTAGTGCAACAACATTTTTAAGATCCTTAGAGTTACCATGAAACACCCACTTTCCTAAAGCAGCAGCCAAAGCCCTCTAAAGTTTATCAATGCCTAACGCGTATATCATTTTACTTTCTGTATACTGACCTTTGAGATCAAATTGAAATACATGTTTTAGTTCACATAATTCCTACTATTTTGTTAGAAGAAAATGTCCAGCTATGAAACTTTTCAGCTTGTGTCTCAGAGGCAACACCAGTCCTGGCAAACAACGCTTTTTTTAAGTTTTTCATAGTTCTGATAATCATTCTCATCTATATCCATGAATAATTTTAAATGCTCCACAGTTACCTAGGTTGAGATGATTTTATCCCAGTTACTATAGTCCCAGCTCTCCTGGTGGGCATACCACCCAATGACTACCAGGTACACTTCAAACTCTTCCTCCCTGGTTACTTGTTCATTGGTGGAACTGTCTTTGGAATTGTCATGCTTTTGGCAGCTGCTGTCTTCTCTTCAGCTGCATCAGCAACAGTCTATAACAGCTGTTCCATACTCATCATCTTGGAAAAAGGACAAATTCAAATGCACTATCCACAATGTCCCAGCACACACTTCTCTCCCTTTATGTGGGATACAGCTGCTCTAACAGTTCCTGTCACAGCACACACTACAGGACTGCTGTCCTTTATTTGGGACAGAGCTGCTCTAACAGTTACTGTCACAGCACACACCAGAGGACTACTCTCCCTTTATGTGGGATAGAGCTGCTCTAACATTTCCTGTCACAGCACACACCACATGACTGCTCTCACTTTATATGGGATAGAGCTGCTGTAACATTTCTTGCCACAGCACACACCACAGGACTGCTCTCCATTTAGTTCAGATACAGATGTCTAACATTTCCTGTCATAGCACACACCAGAGGACTACTCTCCCTTTATGTGGGATAGAGCTGCTCTAACATTTCCTGTCACAGCACACACCACATGACTGCTTTCACTTTATATGGGATAGAGCTGCTGTAACATTTCTTGCCACAGCACACACCACAGGACTGCTCTCCATTTAGTTGGGATACAGATGTCTAACATTTCCTGTCACAGCACACACCACAGGAGTGCTCTCCCTTTACAAGGGATAGTGCTGCTCTAACGTTTCCTGTCACAGCACACACCACAGGACTGCTCTCCCTTTGCATGGGATAGAACTGCTCTAGCATTTCCTGGCATAGTGCACACCGCAGGATTGCTACCTTTCTGGCTGGGGGAAAATATGGTCAAACAAATGGCCTTTTTGTAGGTAGTATAGAGTATAAAGTCAGAATGTTTGCAATCAAAACAACTATGCCTGCAGTACTCACTGATGTGGAATATAAAAAATGCTGCAGAGAATATCAGTCTATAAAAATGTGGTTTTATTGAATACAAACAGAAAAAACAATACCGGTTGTTCGTGTGATTATTTGGGAACAGTCTGTTTTTTTTTCTGGTTTTCATTCAGCAGGAAAGATGTCAAGGCTCCTTCTGGTGTCTTCTTCTAGGCATCTCTTACTCTGCAGTACTTCATCCAGAATCACTGCTCCTGGCACAAAATCTCCACCCAAGAAAGGACAATGACACATCACAGATTGGTCTCAGTAATCAGCAACCCAGCCTACTCTTAACCAATACAGCACATTTCCTTCCTTTCTTAAAAAACACTTTATTTAAGGTAGCTGGTTTATTTATAAAAGTTGGCGCAACAGTTTTATATTTTATATACACTATTTACAACATTATTTACATTCTTTTCAGTTAGATTAGATTAGTAATAGGCTAACTGCCCTTTTGAGCCTAGCCAGTTACCCCATGTGAGAATCAAACCCTGCACCTTGCATCTTTAAGGTAAATACCTTAACCATTATGTCATCCTCTCACCCTTTTTTCAATTCATTCTGACATACCACCATGTAACTTGATGAAAACTATCATACCATGATATATACTGTCCAAACATATTTAATTCTGGAGTATATCTCCATTATATAACAATGAAATATGGAATAACAAATGCTAAACTTAAAAAACTGCAATGTGTGGAAACTCTGCAAGCTAGCTGTCTGCTAGAGTAACAAACATTGAATTTAAGTAAACAAGACTATTATTATGCTCATTTGATTGATACCAGCTCTCAGAAGTCAGAAACAAAGGCCATAGAAGTGAAGAGTAACAATTATCAGTAACAATACGTTAATTGTAACCTTACACCTCCTGCTGCCATCACTTTTAAAGGATGTTGTATAACTTGTTTCTTTATGTCTTTCCCACACCATTCAAATTTCAAAATACAGAAGTGGGGCTGTATTCCACTATGCAAGTACTTCCTTAGACAATACTAAACAGCATGTTAACTTTAGCTCAGTTTGTGATACTTATCGGATGGCGCAGCGTTAAAGTGGTAGTGTTGTCACCTCCCAGCAAGATATTTTCTGGTTTGATTCTTGGCTGGGATACCTTCTGTGTGGAGTCTGCATGTCCTCCCTGTGTTTGTGTGGGTTTCCTCCCACATTACAAAGACATGTGCCTGGAGAGTTTCTCCCCAGGCCTCTGCTGAAAACTGGCTTTGTTCCAAGTCAGACTTTCTCTGTTAACAAATGATAAATAACTTATGTTATTTTCTGTAATATATTTAGAAATTTTAGATAATCCCCTGCATTCTCTTGTGTCCCATTGTAAAATAAGTAGGGATTTCTCTATGTGCCAGATAAAATATTCTCCTTGCATTTGTCTTCACAGTACTAAGTCTTGACTCTTGATATGTTTAGAGTTTGCATTTTGCATCATTTAGTAGAAATCATGTTTTATACATAATAGCATGTGCTTCCATCATTTGGTGAACTGTTAATGCACTACACCACCCACAAACTAATATTACAATGTTTGTAAAATAAGCAGTATCTTTTGCTTATCCTGGAACTGTAAACCTTTGGGCCTCTGCCATATCAAGAAGACATCTAGCCGAAATGCCTAAGTACAGTTTCTTTTGCACATATCTAAGCATTGTTGCTTATGCTTCTGTCCTAGACATGATCAAAAACTAAACTTTTTTCCTCTTTTTTTCTCTGCTAATGAGTGTGCAGAAGTGTTAATAATCCTGAAGTATACCGACACAACAAGGCTACTGGAGGAACAATAGTATAGTCCCTCCTCCACATACCTGTAATGTGTAGGTCAGGAATTGAAACAGGCAGGCATTGCTCTTTTACCTCCTAAAACATGCTAGAATGGTTGACTGAAAAGGAGTCCCTGGTGTGTGAACAAGTTATAGTTATGTAGCATTATAAACCTGTATTGAAATGATCCACTTTACAAGATTAATAAAAAAAAATGTTTTACTGTATCTATAAGCATTAAAAAACTCACCCCGGGTCACCACCACAACTTTAGTGGGCAATTCCTGCATCCCAGAGTTGTGTTTTCAATGGCACCAGTTCAGGCCAGGTCAAGGGTATAACACTTGTCCTAATAGTAAAGGAGCATTACCTGAAACCTGTTAAATGCAAACCAAATGAAACCAGATGTATTGGCAAACGCTTAATCTTGGTTTAAGGATGAAACTTTCCAGATGGATTACAGATAAGGGAAAAGAAAGGTGGGGTGTCTTCTTTGGTTGGAAATAACAACTTGCAAGCTAAGTTAATCATAAATAGCTTGTAGAACAAGAGCAGTGACCCCATCTAGCTTGTTATGCAAGTAATGGCTGTGAATTAGACTGAGTTATTTATGGGGGTTTATCTCCCACCTTCTTGCCTATGTAGGTCATTTACAGGAATTGCTGTCTAGTACTTACTATGACTTTTGCTGTCATAGTTTTGTTTTGCTGGTCTGTTACCTGACACGATCTGATCCAAGGAATAGGAAATGTAGCCTGCAGAATGTTGTCTTTGCTAGCAGACCCCATAGATGCATAAAAGTAAAGGTACTTGTCCATGAACTAACAAAAACACTGACCTGTCATTATTCAGTGGTTATTTAAACAGGTCAAGACACAATCAAGTTATGTCTCCAGGAGATCTCTCGGGGACAGTATGGAATCTATATTACTAACTGAGTCTGCATAAATTGGAGGTAATGTGATTACTGTGACTTTGTTTTTTTTTTTTTACAAATGCAATGTAATATTCAAGATATAGAGATCAGAAGGCGATAATGCCCACACTGAAGGTACAACTACGAAAAACAGTCCAGACAATAACCATATGGAAAATAAAGAGTCCTTAAAATCTGCAAGAATAAGATAGCTGCAACAATAACAACTAATGTGGTCAGACTGAACTTTTTTCCAAAGAAAAATAAAACAAAGCAAAAAAAAAAAAAAACAAGCCTATCTTCTCTCTTATCAAGTCATTTTGGACTTTTATCTACATGACTGATTCGAGATAATACATCACTCACAGTCTAGTCCTGGCTGTTATAGAAGCTAGAATCTGATAGCAACCTTCTGTAGGCAAAATTACACCCCATTTTCCTTACTAGGATTGTATATTATAGAAAAGCCATCTGTCTCTGCTTTTGAGGCATCGTCCCACTTGTGCTTAAAAAAGCCAGATGGGCTGCAGATTTAGGACCAATTGCTCAACTACGACAAATAGCAGAGCATATTTACAAATAATACCTTTTAGCATCCAGCAGCTTGGTTTCAGAAAAGAATAAAGTATTTTTACAGCTATTCATTGTGTCACTGATGTTTTATACATAAAAACACAGAAAAGTTTACTAAATTATGCTTTGTTCATGAAAGAAAAGAAGCTGTTCGTGAGAGTCAGTAATTTTCTGCTTTTTGCTATGATAAAAAGAATGCATTTTGGGGAGAGTCCTATTCGATTGTTTAAAAATGTCATCTAAAGGATAGATCTTGCAAAGTAATTCTAGGCTCTGGCACATCAGATATAGGTACCCTTACTAATGGAGCCCTCCATACTTTGTTATTAATACAATTCAGCTGCAATTCCAAGGTTTGAATATCAGCAGGTATGAGCCAACCTGGCCCGCTTAAAGAGGTAAGGACCATTAATAAGTTGCAGATCCCCATGCAAAAAAATTCAGCTCACGGCAATGGTTATGTTCTAATAATCTGGGGGTTATCTACAATAATGTACATCAATGATCTCTGGCATGCCTCTGAACATGGACATTCTTGTCACTTGCGAAATCTTTGACTCTCTTAACAATCCTATTCTGGATTTCATGCTATGTATTTATTTATTCAGTTAGTTAGTTTTCTATTTTATATCTGAGTTAGATGGCTGGTCTACTGACCCCTTTTGGCCATGACCCAAGATCAATGAGACAAGGTTAGAGTATAAACAACGTAATTTAGCAAAACATCATACACATAAACTGATAACTTACATGTGTACAGAGCAAATAAGAACAAAGAAGCAGTATACAAGACACTAAACAGAAAATTACATGATTATGTTACTTGGATAAAGTTATGAATGTTCCTCCTTTTGCTCATAGTTCAGATATTTCCAATCATTTCTCATGCTACATATGATTTTTTTTCCAAATCCATGGAGGTTATGTGGGTTGGGCTGACATCTAGCTTAAACCCTCCTTTATCTGATAGTACAGCATCACTCAGGAGACTGATCCCTGCTGTGCTGTGGTCACCAGCAAGGTATAGGAGGAGTCTGAACCTGGGAGCCATCACTGGCACTTGCATAGGATGGCTTGAAACAGTGCTAGGAAGCCCAATCCCTATGTGCTAGCATTATTCAAAAGTCAATTTGACCCATTAGACATGGATCCGTCTTTAACTATGTCCACACCCCTATTCACCTAGTCCAGCTGCCATACATGATTTCAGAGCAACACCCAAGGCCACAAGGACTACCTACCTCCATCCAGTGCATTGTTATTTTCATTCCCGCAAACAGAAGTGAGCAGGCATAGCCTCATAACTCCTTCCCCTTGCTAGCTACTTCAGGTGCTTGGGCTACATAAATGAATCTAGGTTTATATAACCATAATGTAAGCAAAGTCAACATAGACAGCATTAATGCATTATATAAAAATATGTCTTGTCAACTTGTCAATGTTATTATTCATGTGCATATCACGCATGAGCACTGTTTGCTACATTGCCCTTTTAAGAACTCCAAAAACTTAACAGTACAATACTGAAAGAATTTTTGGAATTCCAATTTGTGTATGTGTACATATGTAGACCATGTAGTATTTCATGCACATGTGAATTATTATTGAGTTGCTTTCAAAGTACAGATATCACTCCCTCCATACCACAGTTTTGCTCCTATCACGCCTTTCAGCCCACTCCTTCAGTTATTCAACCTAAGCTTAGCCACTGCTTTTGTTCCTAAAGTATGGTGCACAGCGGATGTAATACCACCTCACAAAGGTGGACTTGCAACTGACCCCAGAAATTACAGACCCTCTAGCCTGACAAGTTTCATCTGCAAAGCCATGAAACATATCATAACTGACCTTATTAACTATGATATCAAAACTCTTATAAGGCTTTACCCCCAGTAATTTGGCTTTGTTAAGGATATATCCTGTGTAATGAATCTGGTCAACTTCTTTGAAACATCAGCTGAAGTTGTGGACAGTGGATATGACCTGGCTAAAGGTTTTGACACCATACCACATGCTGACATGATAAAGTTGAATGAGCTCCAAACTTATCCCTTCATAGTTAGGTGGATAGCAAATTGGGTTGAAGGACAGAACCCATGTAGTGAGGTGGCAGGTGTGTCCTCAGCAAAGATGAAGGTGACCAGTGGTGTTCCTTATGGCTCTATGCTGTGACTTCTTATGTTTAGCATATACTTCCCAGAGATCCCCATTTGTATTCTGGAGATCTGGCTAACAGTTGTGGACAACTACAAATTTGGTGTCATACTCAAGTCAGTCTCTGATATGCAGATACCCCAACTAGAGCTCACACGTCAATAACTGAGGCTCAGAAAATGGGTTAAAACTAGACGCTTAAAAGTGCAATATTGTTGCATTTATTAAACAGTCCCTTCATCCAGCTTATAACATAGACAACATCCCACTTGAAAATGAAAGTGTAGTAAGAGATCTTGGAACATGGGTAGGTAATTCCTTTGTCATTGAGTATTATGCTGTAACAGTGGGTAGGAAATATTTTTTCCTGGAGCAGCTGATTGCAAGTATTTCATCTAGGTCCAAGTTCTTACCCCTGTATATTATGCATTGATCAGACCTATTATCAAATATAATGCCCCTTTCTGGTGTATCTTTCTAGAGATATCAAGCAACTGGAAAGACCCCAGAGGTTCCTAACTAAAAAGATCAGAGGCTTAAAAGAGCCAGCAGTTCATATCTAAAAAGATCATATGCTTAAAAAACACGAGCTACCAGGAGAAGCTGGAAATACTGTCCCTTTATTCAGTGTCTTATAGACTTCTTAAGTGTGAGCTGTGCTTATCATTTCAAGTCATTAGGGATCCAATAGTCCAATACCTATTTTATCACCACAAATCAAACAATCTCTCTAATATCAGAATCAGGGATATAAACTTTCTTCAGCAAATAAACAAAACATGGTGGTGAGACAAATTTTCCACACAGAGCTTACCCCTTTCCGGGAACAAACTTTCACTCCAAATTAAGCAATGTAGCCACTTTCTTCCTTCAAAAAGGAGTTAGACAACAGGATGGGCATCCACAAATACACCCTTGGTATGACTTGTCTGTTACTTCTTGAAAAAGTAAATAGGGTCTAAGGGTGAGTACTGACAAGGGGTAAATGGTGCCATGGCCCAGTTCCCTTGAGTATTCTATGATTCTATGACCATAATGTTAGCAAAGCCAACATGCACTACATTAGTCTATTGGATAAAATCTACCTTGCCAGTATTACTATTATTTGGATATCACACACGAGTACTGTTTGCTATGTTGCCCCATTAACTAGCCTGAAAACATTGTAGTAGTAGTATGATGTAAGACTTTTTGGAATCCCACCTAAAGTGTTAAGCCAGGGTCCCATCAGCCTGGGCTGCTGGTAGCTAGGGTGGTTATAAAAGATCCACTGTACTCATCAAAAATAGTAGGGAATTTTTATTAAACCAGTTTTAAGTTACAAATAAAACTACATCAAATCAGTATCACAGTCACAAAATCAAAAACAACATATAAACAGAGAGATGATATAATGAACATCATTTATCTATGTTTGCAATACAGTTGCAAAAATCCCTGTACTCTGCCACATTCAAGACGGACATACTGTAAAGTGTCCGCCCCTTAACTAAGGAATGTGCATAGTCTTTCTCTGTCTATCTCTTAATTTTAACTGCTCTTTCACATGCAAGTTTCCATGAAGTAATCACCAGATAAAGTCTCTAAGAGGAGAATCAGGCCATAGTATTAACCTTCTTACAATACATCTTTGTTACCTAGACCGGATTTCCCTTACTGGAGATTTGTCATATCTTTCGGTAATTTGTTTGCACCATATTTCTTTCTTTCAAGTCATCAATCCAGATTGTTCTCCATCATATCTTCTTGCTTTAGTGTGTTAACCATTCTCCCTTGGGTTGAATATTCCTCTTAACACAATCTACTATCCAGTTGCCTAATGGAAAGTCACTGGTAATCTAAGCAAGGGACTGTGGGTTTGAATCCCATGGGGTGATATAATCTAGGGGGTTGGCCTAATAGTTAAGGTAGTTACCTCACAAACACAAGGTACAAGATTTGATTTTTACCTTGGGAAGCATGACTAGACTTAAAAAATACACCATGAGGTCCCTTGCCTAGTAATCACCTTGTAAGGCAAGATACTATAAGTAAGTTGCAGCACCCGCACAACAAATCGTTTCTCTACCTTTCTTTACTATCTAAGGATTCATGGAAGAAAACAGATTATAGATTTGTAGCATGAAACTGACTTATGGCAACATGCTGGGCATTGGATTACCTGTCAGCTAATGGAGAGTGTGATAATATGAGGTAGTGCCAGTTACAGCACAGAGAGTTTAGGGTGCTACGTGTGTAACATATACTTACATAACTAGCTGGAGTTTTGTAAATAATTTTATGTCATTTGAATATTAAACTGACTTGTACAGATGCTTGTGTTAAAAATGTATCAACAGTGGGTCCTGCTGGACAGAAATTAAATATACTTGTATGTCAAACTGTATTGTAACTGATGAAATGTATATATGTTAACTGAGGATCCTGGAAGGGAAGTGGTTACGCTCAGCCCAGCTAACCTTAAGAAAAATAGCCTGAAATGAAATGACTTGTTTTAGGCCATAAAGATTTTATCTCACAGGCCCAAATGCAGCCAGAGACACAATGTCTGTACTGGGATCCTGCTTTTACTATCCTTAGTGGGGAACTAATTGCTACCCTGGTGTGCCAGAGAATGGCTGGTTAGTCGCTGCAGGAAGGATGAAAGGGTTGGAACTGTTTTACAGTCTCCAGATGCTGGAATAAGCTTTAGCAAAGTTTTAGGTGTGTATTGTGACACATCTGTATTAGATTCTGACTTAGCTTCTAGTCAGGGGGGTAGTGTGGGAACCACAGAATCATGTGCACAGATGTGATGTCATTCTATAGCCAGCACTAAAATTGTATTTAGATACTAGTGAGATGTGACAGAGGACACTCATCACTCTGTTTTGGAACCAAGACCACTCACCCACTTCATCTTGCCTTGCTTTAGTAAGTAACTTAACTAGGGAGCAGTAATTCATCAGTCAGTTAGGAAAATATAGGGAGATTAGCTAAAAGTATTGTTTTATATAGCTGTCTGATTCTTTCCATCTGTGTTATTTTTTTATATTTCCTATGAACTGAAATTCTGGTGTTTATTGTAAATAGATGTTCAGTATTGATTTCTACTTTATTATTTATTATTAAATATATTTACACCTTTCATTATGGCTGGTCTTTTAGAAAATATTTTAACCTTTCAGAGTAATTGCATTTACTTGGTGGCACTTTGGCTTCATGCTCCTGAAAGTCTTGCTGATTTACTAACACTACCATTTGTATAAGTGTTAACTTTACTAAGAGTAATTGGGTACCCTGGTAAGAGCCTTAAAGTAGCTGGCTGGTGGCAGTGAATTTACCTTATAGTCTGGGTGGAGGTGGCATAGTGGCTAAATCTGTGCCAGCCTTTCTCAGGTGTGTGTGTGTGTGTGTGTGTGTGTGTGTGTGTGTGTGTGTGTGTGTGTGTGTGTGTGTGTGAAAATCAAATCTCAAAGAGTGTGTGTGTCAGCTACTTGGAATAGGGACACAGAGCAATGATTTCTGCAGAGAGAAAGGTGGAGTCTTATTTGGGGCCTGGAGAGGAATTCCAGCCCAAGGACTGGAGTGTGCTTCCTGTGTGCTCTTAAGGGAAGTTGAGCTTGGTGCAGATAGCTGCATCTGAAAATACTGTGTGTATCTATTTTTGTGAACATTCCCCACCGGTGTCAGTGATGAGGATTGAGGCTCCTTGATTACTGGCCAGAGGAGGGACATCACAGAGAGTTTATAGAGTAACAGGAAGAATCATCATCCACATTGTAAAGGATTAAGAATATTTGTTTAATGAATCTAAATAATTGAGTTTTTTTAACTTTATAGTGCTGAACTGTAGTTAATTGAATTTGCTGGAGTTCTGCTGAGGTAAGTGAAATTTGTTAGTATACTGGCTTTGTTTCTCCTGGGTTTGGATCTATGTGTTAACTGGATTTTTTTTTTTTGCTATATTCCTTGGTTTATCTGGGTTTGGGTGAGACAGCAGGTGGTTGGTTTGAGGCTGACTTTTGTTGATTGCTGTTCTTGATGACAGGAGAAAAGTTCCAGCCTGTCTGAACTGGCTGCTGTTTGTACTGAGCTTTTTTGTTGTTTTTTAACTAATTGGCTGTCTGTTGCTTTCTGTTTATGGATGTTTTCTCCTTCAGGCAGGTGTCTGAATAGCATGTAAGGAGGTAAGTTGCATGAGAGCACTTTATCGAGCTGAGCTTGTTGAAGTCCTGTTGTGTTAACATGTTGTCTCTGTTTTACCTGGGTTTTGGTCTACAGTGCTGTGTATCAGTATGCATTGTTGCAGTTAATTTCATACTCTTTGCTTGAAATTATCAGGTGTGATTATGGTTTTCTGCATTTCCCAAGATTTTCCTGAAGATCAAGTTAAAAATGAATTTCATGTTCTGGTTCATTTGTTTACTTGAAGGGCACTTGGGTACTCCTTCTTAAGCTTTCATAGGTTAGGCAGTCATTAACAATCAGTCACATGCTGGTCTCTTTTGACATGGCTTCACAGTCTACTCTGTACGCTTCTGTACCCATTCTGCTCTCTTTAGAAATTCTAAGCTAGTTTAGCACCTGCTTCAATGATAATTTATTGATACTTGTTGTGAGAGTTGTGAATACTTATTAAGTTCAGAGTCTAACCTCTCACACCTTATATATGTCCATTAAGCAGCTTAAATCCCCAGAATACTCCTATATGGCTTGATTTATTTATTTCTGTACAGTTTCCTCTACACCTTGCATTTATAATTGACTTTGCTTTTCAAAGTTATTTTTTTCACTTGGCAGATTGGGCCCAGTCTCGTTCCACAGGTAAATTCTTTCCTCTGAGGACAGGGTGAAGGACAAGGCTTTCACTGCCTGGTCTGGGTAAGAGTTCTATAGCTTGTTCATTCCTTTACAAGGATTAGAGCTTTGCTGGTCCTTTTGTTACTTGGAGGAAAGAGTCAAATGGAAGGAAATGGACCAGATTGCAAGTCAGGAGGACATCACACCAGACTAAACCCTTTCTGCACTGGGTGTTAAACACACTTAATGATACTGCTGCCTGGCAGACACCCATAAGTCAGATCTTTGCTTGCAATGGCCTGTTTTTCTCTGTGACACCAGTATACACACATTGACTCATTGCTGCATCTCTGCACTGACTCAGCTCCCTCCAGCAGAAATCAGTGGTACAAGTTACAACATGCACACCCATCCGTACCTGAGGACAGATGAGCCAGCCATTTATTTCTACCCTGCCCAACCATTATCTTCAGTGACCTGAGCCAGTAGTCAAACTCAAGTTGTCTGCTATTTGGTTAGGGTTTTCCTCTTCTACAACAAAGGGCTGGCAAGGCTTTCATTTCTAAATGACCCTACTACATTAAATGCATGACATTTCTAACATCAGACAGACTGAGTAGGTCACACTCAATATTTACACCTTTCTCTCTTTACCCTCCTCCCTGAGGTCACCCTATCACTAGCTTAAACCAGTGTCTTATGATCTGATATGCTACAGTTGAGGGCTTCTGCTTTAAACCGCTTATAACAGGAAATTGTACCATATAATCAGTTTTTCATCAACCTCTCGGCTTTCAAAATCATAATAGGGAACCATTAAAAAATCATATATGAGGGATCAGTATCATAACACTCGAAATTTGCATGTACATAAATTCTCACTTTTTCAATTTCTCCACATCTTTTTTGTTTCTAATACCATGATGGGTAAAGTTCATGAAATTAGTATTGTTTCAATCTTTGATGTCAGCCAGCACTTGCAATGTGCCCAGTACTGACTCTTTCTGCAATTTGTACGGCGTTACATGTATTGGTAACATATCTAAATGTGATTGTAGATTCTTTTTTATAAGACCATTGCTCCTACTACTATTGGGACTGTCTGCATATCTTTCTTCCACATTGCTCTCATTTCTGCCTGCAAATCCTGATATTTTATGACTTTGTGTCTCTCTGTACACGAGACGCTGTAATCACTGGGTGTGGTGATTTCAATGATTAATGCTACTTTTATCTTCTTTTCATAGACTACTATATTTGGTTTTCTAGCATCTATCTTTTGAACTGTTGGTAATGGATGATCCCATGTGATGTAAACATTATATTTTTTTATGGTGCTTTGTGGCTCATGTTTCCAGTGTCTTCAGCCACTTCAATACCATAATGTTTGTCCAATCCCCAGTGCAACAAACTTGCCACATTATTATGCCTTTTGGTATACAGTCTTTCTGCCAATAGTATGCCACAACCAAGAACGAGGTGTGCGACTTTTTTCAATTCAGTTTTATTTCTGTTTCTCCCACATGTTCAATGGACTTTGTAAACCAAGATGTATGCAGCCCACTGTCTTGGGATCTTGGTTTGAATTTGCCTCTCCTTAAGCATTCCTGTGTTCATTCCTTATCAACATGAGGTTCTTCCTGAAGTTTTCTATACTTGGAACTATATTTATGCATTTTCCACAATTCTTGCCTTCTCATCTGGTCCTTCACCTTATATTCTTTCTTTTGTTTTTAGCACAATTCAGTTGATGCCTGACATTTATCTACTTCTGATTTGATTTCCATTCCTGCTTGACATTGATATGTTTCTGCTAGATTAAGCAGAGAAGTCATCTTAGATTTATTCTCCTCATATTTCAAAACTTTCACTACATTTGGATCTTGTGAGGTCAGCACATATGTGTGGAGTCCCACAACTGCAGATATAATAATATGTAATCAGTTTCAAGGAGACCCATCCCTCCTTCGGAATGGGGAGTATATCATTTTGTTATGCATTGATTTTTATAAATCATTTGGTGAGTATGAAGCATCCTTCTTGTTTTCCTATCTAATCTATCCAACACATTTTGGGGCCAGTCAATCACTCCAAAACTAAGTTAGGACAGGAAGAGCAAATTGGTTTATAGCTTGGATTTTGTTCACAGATATCAATGCTGTTTTCAGGATTAATTTAAATCTTCTAAAGTATTCCTTATTAAGTTTTATTCACATTTGTTCATGTTTTATTACTGATCCTTCATCAATTCCCAAATATTTATACACTCCCTCTTTCTTGCTCAAGTTCTTTTATATCACATTCTTGTCCCAAACTAATGTTTTCCTGGTGCTGCAGTTTTCCTGCTTTAAAGATTGCTTTTGGACACTTATCAAGACCAAATGACATTCTTATATCATCTGAAAAAGTTTTGACAACTTGCAGTTGTCCTTTCAGTTCCTCATCTGATGAGCTATACAGTTTTAAATCACCGACAAAGAGAAGATGAGAAGTCTTTACACTTTGTTTTTTTCTATGAGCCAAATTATAGCCATGACCTAAGCTGTTAAGTAGACAGCTTCGTGGGTTAAGGGCAAGGTAGAATAGCAGCGGTGACAAGAGAGTCACCCTGGAATATCTCCCCTTTAAATTTTTATCCCTGGAACAATAATGTGTCCTTTATCATGGCTTAATTGCAAATTGGTCTTCCACTGTTTCATGGTCACTGCAATATATTCAATCAGTGTAGAGTGTATCCTATACATTTCCAAGCACTCTTTTATCCATGAATGTGGGATACTATCAAATGCCTTTTTGTAGTCAGTCCATGCCATACTTAGATTATTCCCCTTTTTACAGTTCTCCATTATGACTTTAATTAACAATAAATGATCCTTTGTTCCATATGACTTTCTTTTATTGCCCTTTTGTTCTACTTCCATAATTGAATTTTCTTGTAAATGACTATAAAATCTGTCAGCATCAATTCCCGTATATAGTTTATACGTCGTCAGAAGGCAAGTTATTGGTCTGTAATTTTTAGGGTAGCTTGCAGGTTCACTCTTAAGTAGGAGCATTGTTTTTCCTGTTGTTAGCCAGGTTGATGTCTGTTCAGGGTGTGCATATAAATAGTTCTTACTCATGGCTAAATCTTTCTGCAAAGATGTTAATACTTTTAACCAAAAGTTAGCTACTGTATCTGGGCCTGGGGTTTTCCAGTTAGAGGCTTTTCTTAACTTTGTTTCAATCTCTCAGACTGTTACTTCATCCCATTTCATACCCTGTACCTTTAAACTTCTTATTCTTTCTTTTGCTTCTTCTATCCATTTAACATATTTGTTATGTTCCACAGGATCTTCATAGATACTTCTCCAAAATGTATCTATTTCTTCTTTTTTGGTGGTCTTTCAACTGATTTTACCTAGTTTCCAATTCTCTATAAAACGTTTTTGGATCGCCAATAATTTTCTTATTCTGTACTTTTCCTTTCTATTTATCTGTGTATCTTCTAAGCTTTTCCACCTGCGCTGAGATTTTTAGTTTGTTATTTGCGATAGTACATGATAGATCCTGGTCTGTTCTAATACTGTGCATTGCTTTTATTACATCTGTCTTTCTTGGTATTTTTGTTGATCTGTTCCCACTTCTATATTCTTCTAACAGTGACATTTCTTGTCTTAATTGCTTTATAGTTTTCTCTGTTTGATACTTCAATGATGGTATTCAATTTCTCCCCTTCCTTTCCCTTACTACCCTGTGTTCTTGTGGTAGAACTTTATCAGTTATTAATTTAGCTGCACAGTAATATATCCTGTTTACTTCTGTTATATCGCATGGCTCTCTATTGCTAGTCCTAATTACTGTGTTCATTTGTTTTATCAAACTTCTTACTTTTTGGGTTTTATTGACCTTCTGTAGTCTATTTCTTTCATTGATCTTAATATATCTATCCATGTCTATTAAATCAAGCAACTCTTCTCTTAGCTCATTTTCTTCTAAACTGAGGGCACATTTTTTGTTTTTCCATTTCCTGCGGGCATTCTGTAGAAGGTTCTATAGCATCTTCATATGGCACATTCTCTTCAATTTCATCCTGTGCCATCCGTTGCTCTGTCATAAGGGAACTCACTAGCCTATCACTCCTCAACATTGACTGCAAACTTTCCACAGTTTCCTGTTCCTTCCGTTGCTGTCCAGCTTCAAGTGGGCATTTATACTGGTTCCATGTGGAAGGCTCCAAAATATCTTAATAATGCACCTGACCAATTGCTTCCCATTCCACTGATTTCCCCTTAATTTGGCTATGCATTGCTCTATCCTGTTGTGTTGCTTTCTGAATTAGATTTTCTACACTGGATCCTTCACTTCACATGTACTCCATAACCTCAGTCTCTATTTCTTTAACTTCTCCATTACTAATCTCTTTTTCTACTTTTCCTCTTTGTCTTCTTATTTTTTTTGTATTGTCAAGTGTTCCATGTGCGGATTACTTTGCCTATATTTCTCTTTAAATATCTTTGGTGCTGATCTTTTTGAATTGGTTAGTTTTGCTTTCTCCTTTGCATAAATATTACACCATATTAAATCTCTTTTTCTTTCCCATGTCCATATTTCTTCTTCAGATGTTTCCTGATCTTCCTGTTTTTCCTTACTTTGGGGACTCACTCCATCATGTTGTGATGTAACCTGTGTTAGACCTTCTACACCAAATCCTTCACTTCCCAGGCACTACATAACTTCAACTTCTATTTTTTTAACTTCTACTTTACTAATCTTCTTTTCTACATTCCCTCTTTGTGATATTATTTTTTTTTATTTTGAAATTTTCCATATCTGGATGCCTTTGCTAGTATTTCTTTTCAAATATCTTTGGGGCTGTCTTCTTTATATTGATTATTTTGTTTTTCTCCTTTGCATAAATATTACACCATATCAAATATCTCTTTCTTTCCCATGTCCATATTTCTTATTTATACTTTTCAAAAATCTCTAGGTTTTGAGTGTTTATATTTTCGCACTTCCTCAGATACTTCTTTTTCCAAACATTTCAAAGTGTTTTGATCTATTTACTGTTTTTCAAAAATCTGTTGTATTAATGAATACACATTTTTATTTGAAGCTTCTGACAGGTTTTCTTTTGGAAGTATTTTTCTTTCCTCTAATTTCTCTCTTAATCTTTTTGTATATCTTGTGTCTGGAAATTCTGGGACTTTTGTAAAATAGTAACAATACATAATTTTGTTCTTATCCTCAATAGTCTACTTTATAATCTTTATGGCTCTTCTTTGGCCTATCAGTTTTTGTGATTTTTGTGGGCTACTACTTCCTTCTACAACAGGGGTGCATCCTCCCCCTGGGCCTGGCCTGGCCTGGCCCCATTGTAGGAATGTTTCTATATTTTGAGGATTCTACACTGTCATCTTTTCCATTTCTGGCACCAGTGTGCTTTTTATCCTGGGTTTTATGCACCCAGCTATCTTTTTTAATTTTAACCTAATTCTGTCCATGATTTATGCTATATAAATACAGTCTATATATCAGTGTCGTCTTGGTGAGATTTTGTGAAAAACAAGGTCCACCTCATGAAGGTAATCACCAAGACTTGAGGATGAATTCGATTTCAGCAATAATACTCCCCTTTACTTGCTGACTTATCATCTCTCCATCTGGACCCCAGTGTGGGTAGTGGTATGAATGTGTAAATTTGTCCTCCTGGCAGGTACAACCTATAAAATCAAGAGACTTGAGGTGCTAACAGGTGCACGTTTATGTAACTGTACCAGAAAAATGCATCTTTATTGCGCTGTAAAAAGAATTACATGCCTGTTTTCTTTACAAGTTATATGTCCCAATTGTAACTATAGTTTAGTTAGCTGAATTAATGCAAAGTTTTAGGCTATTATTTGTCCATGACATGGTTAAGGAACTTTTGCTAAACACACAGTTATGCTGCAATTAAATGGAAAAAAAACAGAAGGCACCTCATTCTAAAACACTCCAACTATTCCTGACTGAACTACATACTCAACCTAAGTTTTTTTTTATCCATTTGGGTCATTTTTAATTCACTTCTTCCCTTCCCAAGGGAAAAATATTTTGCTGATTAAGTTCCATACAATACACAGAGCAACATTACAAAACTGAGTTTCCACCTGACCAAAATATTGTCTATAAACATTTCCATTTTTTGCATAAAACACATCACATTTTCCACACCCCATGTTCTTTCTGCTCATCATAACATTGTAGAAGCATTGTAATGCATAATGTACACACATTCAAGACCATCGAGTACAGACACTTTTATGACTGTGTATACCTTATATGTTTCCTTGAAATCAAATGAATGAATAAATACATAATGGTAAAGATTCAATAAACCCTGCACGGGCTGCTAAAATTGTGTGTGCATTATGTGGTGACTCTCACACGATAGCATGCAGTTCTGTATTCAGTAAGTGGTTCTACATGCCATGTAGAGCTGTGCAAACATAATAAACATCATGACATGCTAATTACAGCATAAGGAGCTGAAGTGCATGCTAATAAACAAATCTTAGACGGAGGAGCTGTTCAACAAACTATAAAGCAACCATGTAGACCCAATGCTGGTTGTAGCTGTGAATTCCAAAATCTTTTGGAATACAGCCACGGAAACTAGGTGACAAGGAAAAATGTTATGGGCTGCAGTTGCTCTTATTCATGTGTATGTGCAGCAGGCCCATGTCTATGCTGCTGCTGCTGCTAATAGACTATAGCCAAGAAGAAGAAGGGTTTTTAGACCTCATTTATCATTTCATAATCTGCATGTGGTAGAAATTAGAGAATGCTACAGGGTGGATAGAGACACATTACAGGAACTCTGCAACCTCTGTTGTCCTCAACTAACAGTAAGGGCAAACAGAGGGGAACCATTACCAGTGGAGACTAAGGTATGTGTAGCACTTACAATTTTAGCTATAGGAACCTTCCATAGACCAACAATGGACAATATGGGGGTGTCACAGGCATCAGCATCCAGGATCCTCCATCAATTCCTGAATGCTATGCTGCAGCATGCCAGTGACTACATATATTTTCCCCATACACCTGAGGACAAAACTATGCAGGAGTTCTAATCTGTAGCACACTACCCTGAAATTCCTAGGTGTCATAGAATGTACACATAGAAATCAAAGCACCGCCTGGGGAGCAGGGAAGGATCTACATAAATAGAAGGTGCTACCACTCTATTAACTGCCAGGTCATGTGTAATGCTAAGGGAATCAACCTGTGTGTGCTGGCAAACCAGGCAGTTACCACCACTCAAATATCTGGCACAACTCTCAACTGTATGATATGTTTAGGAGGGGGGGATATCCCACAGGGTCATTTACTGAGGGTGCAGGTTATGCAATGGAACCGTGGCTGATGATGCCCATCAGAAATGCACACACACCAACTGAAGAATGCTATAATGAGACACACACTCAAAAAAAAATATCTTTTCCTCCTAAAGGACCAATCACAATACCGGAGGAATGCCAGGCACCCAGCATTACTGCAGCACAGGTTAAAGCTGCATTGTCCAAGGCCAAGAATACAACTTCCATGGGACCCGACAATATCCCTGGATGTGTTCTACATGAACTACAAAGTGGACTGGCATCACATCTGTGTGCCCTGTTCAATCACAGCCTCCCCTCAGGCTTTGTCCCTACCAAATGGTGCACTGCTACAGTCATCCCTCTCCATAAAGGGGGAGCAACTACAGACCCTGGGACTTATCTCCCCATTAACCTGATGAGTCTGATATGTAAAGCTATGGAGCACATCATCATGGATCTAATTAACAAGGATATGAGGAATCTCCAAACTCTAGATCCCACACAATTTGGTTTTTTGAAAAGTAGATCATGTCTGTCAACCTGGGTTACTTCTTTGTGTCAGTCACCAGAGCTGTAGATGAGGGCAAGGCAGCTCATAGAGCCTACCTTAATCTGGCCAAGGCCTTTGATACTATCCCCCACTCAGAAATTATTGACAAATTCACAAAACTAGGCATCAACCCCTATATCACTAGGTGGGTTGCAAACTGGCTCACATATAGAACCCACAATGTGAAAGTAGTGGACTCCAAGTCATACTGCTGATCAGTCACAAGTGGAGTCTCACAGGGATCGGTCCTGGGTCCTCTCCTGTTTGGCTTCTACGTCTCAGAAGTCCAGGCCAACATGGAGGGACTCTGGCTGACCAGGTTCACAGATGACTGCAAGCTGGGAGCCATTATTAACTCCCCAAGTGATGTAGAAATCTTACAGAAAGGCCTCACTGAGACCAGTGACTTATGTCGAAACCATGGCCTTATGCTTAATGCCAAAAAAATGCATCATCATCCTCTTTGGGGAAAAAACTCAATTCCCACTAATTATCATATTGATGGGGGCCCACTGAATGCTGAAGGCGTTATAAGAGATTTGGGGACACAAGTTGACAGCAACCTCTCCTTCGATCACCACATTGCCACTGGGGTCAGAAAGTCCTTCTATTTGGCACATCTCATTACCAAGGGTTTTGCATCCAGGAAGAAAGAGGTTATCATCTCTCTCTACACTTCCCTCATTAGGCAAATAATCGAGTATAATGCCCCATTTGGCATGTACCTCACTAGACACATGCAACAGCTGGAAAGGCCACAGAAGTACCTTACAAAGAGGATCCTAGGCCTAAAACATATGTCGTACATGGACAGACTCAAAAACTCCAGCTATTCTCTGTCTCATATCATCTACTAAGAGGCGATCTCTGCTTGACTTACAAAGCCATATCTGACCCAGCTCTGTTAGAAATGCTACATCTAAAGAAATCCCAATCCCTCTACACCACACGCTCCAGGGACCTCAACCTCATTATCACAATCAAAAGAACATGCTGGAGGGACAGGTTCATAACCCAGAAACTGCCCATGCTCTGGAATAGACTTCCCATACATGTCAAGCAGAGTACCTCACTGGCCCTTTTCAAGAGAACTCTTGATGAGTGGATGGGAAATAGAAAGTTCACGCCGGGGATCACTCCAGTGGCTCTACTTGATAGAGGCACTGTGAACTAACGTCGGGTGGCACAATGCCAGGGCACTTCTACGGGCTAGGCTTGTAAAGGCTCCAGGGCTATTAGCCTAGTACACACCTATGAACCTATGAAGTGTGTGTCTGGGCTGCTGAAGCCACAGTTCCAGTGCCTAGATACATCTGCGGGAGCCCTGCAGTACAATCCCTGTACATGTGCTGAAATATTCACTGTCTGTACCGTGCTCCACAACATTATCCTGAGAAAATAGCTTCAGCAAGAACTGCAAGGTGAAATGGCCACACATCCAACCACCATTGGCAAGGTTACCACAGCCACATGCAGGTGAGGAGTCAGAGGGGGATCCAGCAGCTGCCGTGGGTATAGTCTGATGAAGATGTGCACAATATGGCCTCACACTGACCAAGAGTCAATGGATAGCGCACATGCTCACCAGCTAAGGGGTTAAAACCTTTTCCTACACACATACAGTAACACTGATGCCAGGCAACACTCACATCCTTTACTTACCCATGTAATGGCTGTGTACTGCTAGCATCAGACAGAGTCAGACATGAAATAAAACTCTTTCTACTATTGGATTTCCAAGGTAAGTGTTGAACCTGGAATAGAAAAACAAATGTCTAAGAATGCAAATGAATGGCATATCTTTGCACACTCTTACTTGGTAATATAAGTAAGCTTGTACAAGGTGGGTGATTTTTACAGCAATTATATCAAGATGTGACAGCACTGACGTGTGAATACATGTGTCTTCTATCAACTACTAGGCCTAACATCTAAAATGTACAGATTTTTACTGAATTTCCACATTTTGGCCTCATATGTTTGTAATGGCAAATCATTAAAGAGTGAAGTTAGAAAATAATGACACATTTCAGTTTCAGACTTCATGTATCTCAGAACATATATAAAAATAGTATTGCAAAACATGTTGTTCCATCAACTGTCTAGGTTTGTAAGACCACAATGTTTAAAAATGCTCCCTATTGTTGGGCCTTTGTCACACTTTTATTTATGGCTTGGTCCAGCTTTGTTGGTCTAAGAGTTTGGGAGGAATATGCACATTACAAAAACTTGTAAGAAAGCAGTATAATCTGTGAAACAGCATCACAAAAACACATATACTAAGCACTAAGTCAGCTATGCACCTTGAGAATCAGAGAAAAGATTTATGTATCCCTGAATCCAAAAGATAGAAAACAAGGATATGGCACAGTTATCATTATTTGCACAGGGTGTTTTGTGTGTGTGTGTGTGTGTATGTGTGTGTGTGTGTGTGTGTGTGTGTGTGTGTGTGTGTGTGTGTGTGTGTGTGTGTGTGTGTGTGTGTGTGTGTGTGCGCGTGTGTATGTGGTGGGGGGGGCAGGAGGCCTAGGCTGACACAAAAGATAGTGAGTACGTGTGAGTAAATAAGAGAAACAGGAAAACATTTGTATAAAATAGCAAACAGCCACTGAGACAGAATGAGCTTTAAGCCTCACTACTGACCCACATAACTGTTATGTGTGTGTGTCTGTATAGGAACTCCTGGCGGAATTGGTGTGTAAGTGTCTGCAAGAACACAGCCAAGCATTGTGCTAGTTCTACATCCTGGTATGTCGGACAGCTGTGCGCTATACATGGTAGAGGTGACAGTTCATCGTGGTCATTCAAACCCAGAGAACTGGCTCTGACAGGAGTTGCATTGGCATATCCACACCCATACAACAACTGTAACACCAATTATAAATCCAAGTATAACGCACGACAGGAACCACTCGCAAATATAAAAAAGAGATGTTTATTTTACATTACCACATTAGCATACAATGGGCCACAGGGGGAGCCCATAGCGACCCCTGTTGTTTGCTTAAAATACTGACCCTCATAGTATAAAAAAATTATTACACAACACCAATTCCATCAGATGGGACAATGTATTAATACGATCTTGTTGTATATGAATATGGTCAGTAAAATAGTCTGTGAACCACTGCAGGCCAATATCATGTGGTAATCATGTAAAAAGATCTTTTACATCAACTGTCATTAATTACCCATCATCAAATGGACCCAACTGATTACACGTATGAAGGGAATCTCAAGAATCCTGATATATATGTTCAACCTTGTCCAAATAGCCCTTTAACTGTTTATCAATAACTTTAGCTATAAAGTATGTCTTAGAGCATGTTCCATCCACAATTGGTCGAAGGGGGGTTGTAAATATCTTTGTGTAATTTTGGCACACCAAAAATAGTCTGCAATTTTGGTGCACCGTTATTTACAAAGTTAAATTCCTGCAGTGACAACTGGCCCTGAGTCACCATCTCTTTTTTGTATTTGCGATTGGTTCCTGACGTGTCTTGTACTTGGATATCCATGCCCATAGTCAGATGCACTGCTGCTACCTGTATGTGACTGATGTCTGATGAATGAGCTCTCCTCACAAATCAGTGTGCATACCTCAACCACTAACAGAGGAGTGGAAGTAGTGTCACTGTGGGAAAGTTATCGGGCAATGTCCCATCAGCTAACATGAAATGATGTGGCTAACCTACATCCACATTGGATGCCGTTCTCCTCCCAAGCGATGTCCCATCACAGACAGCATGTGTACCAATGTGTCATTCATCTGATCCATTGAATGGGAAACATGGTGGAGGCAGTCACGCATGACAGCCCGTGCCATATCTACAACCCTAAGTGTTTCCACGGAGGCCATATTGAAACATGCCTTCATCTCTATGATGGCCCTAAACATACTTTGAGTGGCACAGAAAGACACACATGGATCAGGTGGAGGATGGACAACAGGCCTCAATCAAGCACCCCTAATAACCCTCCTGCATGGTACCTTACCCACACTTTGGCTATAGCCAAAGTCAGCCAGCACTGAAGCTGCAGTAACCACAGGACCCTGATCAAATGTCTCACCCTCCACCTGTCCAACATCTGAGGGTTCACTGGAATGGGTTTGTGTAGGCCTACTGGCTGTGTCCGATAAAATTGCAGGGGATGGCTGAATGTCAACCACAGTGTCAGATTCAACCTCTGCACCCCTCGACTGTAGTTGTGTTTAGCCATCATCATCACCATCATCATCAGAGTCTGCCAATACTTTAGCATCAAGTGGTCAGAGTCATTATGCCTCCACTGTTAGGATCACCTGTGATAATAAGCAACAAACACAGGAAAGCATTTAAAATTTACACTACAACAGTTGAATATATGATAACAAAGTAACACTAATGCCACCATCACAGACGGTACAGCAATACACACACAGTCCTGACACCCAGCTCACACATATGGATAAATGAATAGTACTGTGAAATACTACTCATTACAGAAATAAAAATGTTTGGCTTACCATGTACAGATGACTTCACACTTGCTAAGGAGGATTTTCCTGGAAGAATTTAAGCAAAATGTAAGGACGCCATCATCACAATAACAATAACACAGGGTGAAAAAATGTCTCCTTTATATGTCCATTAACAATACAGTTAACTGAAACTTAGAATACACATCCACCTCAAGACTGTAATTAACCAGAATGTATTGTTAACTGTATCAATCTATAAGTAGTCCCTCCCCAAAAAATGATTAAACCAACTCAACTCTTCCTTTCAATATTTTGCTATACAATAAATATTTAAAAAGTGACATATGTAAGCCTACCTGAGAGCTCCTCCTGGGACGTACTTGCCCTCCATGAAACAGCAGCCCAAACATCAATCACATGCTGTTGTGCACTTTCAACTGAGCTCTCTGTATCCCTGACAGTGGACAGGAAATCTTCTTTTGGTGTCAGTGGTGGCTCTGTAGCAGCCCCCCCCCCCTCCCAGTAACCAGATGTCCACCTGCCACTGCAGCTGCTCTCCACTGGGCTGATGAAATCATGTCAGTGGCCCTATAACGCACCTTATCATATGTCCTGCTGCATCCCCCACAACATTCACATCATTCATTATCTGGTTCCAAGTGTGCATTCTTACAGACATATCCCCACGACCTCTCTCAAACAGAAAGCCACCATGTTGGAGAAAGGCTTGGATGATCACATCGTTCTCTGAGTCACTGAAAAGGGAGGTTGCTGGGAGTGGAACACTAGATTTCCATAGTCTTAGGTGACATTTGTTTGTGTCTTTTGGCTTTTCCCGGTTAGGGGTCGCCACAGCAGAACTCCGGTCCGCTAATGATTGGCAGTTGATTTTTACGTACCGGCTTGCCAGGCCTGACGCACAACCTTCAACGAAGGTACGCCCATTCATGCATGTCTCCATGCAGAAGATGCTCTATTTGAGAATCGAACCGGACAGCGTCTTACTGTGAGGCGACAACGCTACACAAAATAAGGATACTACACATAAATATCACATAAATAAAAGTCCTGCTTAGATATAACACATATTATTAGTTTTTCAATATTACGCACTAGAGAAACAAAGAATCTCAGTTATTCAAATATAAAAAAAGGGTTATGTGGTTGTAACATATTACAGTCATACACAAACCAAGGTTTGATCCAAAACAAGGAGTAAGAATAGCAAAGCAAACCTCTGCAAAAACATTTTGGTTGTGCCAACACAGAATTGGAACTTGGCTCTCCCACCCCCAAAAAACAGGCAAATGACATTTTTGTACCAAACAAAGGAATAAAACATCAGTGAATTGTTATAAGTGCTATCAAACTGCCCCAAACCTGTGTACACATTTAACACACAACAGTCATTTTTATGCAATTGACACTCACCTCTACCTGTGCCCAGCACTCCCCTAGAGGTGTTTATGTGCCATCCAAAAAGGCTAACACCCCTGTAGCATTGACAGTATAGAACATGCACATTTCACTGAAATAACAATAGAAGAGTATAAAGAGAAACAGTTGTAACATTAACACTTGGGATGAAAGTTAATATGGCTGTGCATCTGAGAAAGGAAAATGCCCTGAGAAAAATGCGTATGTCATCATTAGTCTTCTAATAGGTTCATAGGTGTTTACTAGGCTAATGACCACAAGGACTTTTTAAGCTTATCCATGCATCTCAAATCTCTGACAAGTTCTAATGCCCTTGATAAGTGTAAGTAGGAGTTTGGGAGATGAAATATTTACAAGCAGGAGCCCTGGGAGATGAACCATTTACAGGTTGCCTGTGTCCATTAGAGACATAGGTGCCAAACCAGGGATGAATTTCCTGTTCCCCATCCAATTGTCCAACTTGCACTTGAATTGGATTAGGGAGGAAATCTGCTTCACATGAATTGGGACCCTGTTCCATAGACAGGGTATTCCCTGGGATACATACCTGTCTCTCCAGCAGGTCCTATTTATATCACAGGCAAGGTTTAAGTCTTTAGAATGGGCAATTCTGATGCATCTTGTTTTGTGGATATTTAGGAGGTCCAAGGGAGTGGGGTCTGATAATGCCCTGTATGCCAGGCATAGATCTCCCCTCAAAAGCCTGTAGGAGATAGGGACTTAAGGCAGTCTGCATAAGACATTTTACTTACACCCTGTATTCTTTTAGTGAGGAACCTCTGTGGACATTCCAATTGTTGAATATGCCTGGTTAGGTACATACTAACGCATTGTACTCAATGATAGGTCTGATGAATGGCGAATACAGTGGAACAATGATTTCCTTGGACTTAGATGCCATACCTTTGTTTATAAGTTGTGCAACACAGAATGATTTCCTCACTACAGTAGACATATGATGGTCAAAGGCTAGATTACTATCTATGTGTGTCCCTAAGTCCCTGACTACTGGGTCAGCTCTAAGGGGTGTGTTGTCAATATAATGGTAACCAAGGGTAAATGACTTCCCAAAGGATACTATTATGCATTTCTATGCATTTAGTTTTAGTCCATGGCTCTAACACCAGTTGTTTGTCTTTGTCAGCCCCTGCTGGAGAACATTTGTGTCAGTGTGGAATTCAATGACAGCTCTTAATTTTGTAATCTGCAAATTTAGTCAGCCAGAGACCACTGACATTGGCCTTGACTTCAGAAAAGTAAATTCCTAAAAAGGAGCAGTTCAAGAAATGATCCCTGAGGGACCCCACTTGTGACTGGCCTCTTTGTAGTGGTGGACTTCCCAATTCTAACTTCCTGGGTCCTGTCTCTAAGCCAATTGGCTATCCATGGGGTGACATATGATTCTATACCTAATCTCTTGAATTTGTCAACAATGCCATAGAGGGGTACTGTGTCAAATGCCTTGGCCAGGCCAAGGTAGGCAGTGTGAACCATTTTTCTCTCATCTGTTGCTTTGGTTACCTTCTCAAAGAAGTCCACCAAGTTGAGTAGGCATAATGTTCCCTTGATGAAACCAAACTAGGTTTGGTCCAGTGTCTGCAGGTTTACTGTATCTGTATTTATCATTTCCATGATAACTCTTTCCATGGCATATAAGACTAGTGATACTTATGGGTTTGTAGTTTCCAGGGTCTGTAGATGGCACACCTTTGTGCAGAGGGATGACTGTTGCTGTTCTTCATTCATGAGGCGCAAAGCCTGTTTGGAAGCTACATTTAAATAGTAATTCAAGAGGCCCTGATAGGTCATGTTTCATGCTATTTAGAAGGTATCCTGGGATATTGTCTGGACCCACTGATGCAGTATTCTTGGTCTTACAGAGAGCATTAAGTACATGTTCCCTAATGATACTATGGAGAGCTATATTTGATGGTATTTCCTGAGGGAAGCTTGAAGAGGAGAGAGAATAAAATTGGAGCTGAATTTATCAGCCAGAAGGTTTGCTATACCTTCTGGCTCATTATAAGTGGTTCCATTTACAATGAGCTCTGCACACAACTGTGTATTAACTTTGAGGTTGCAGACATAGCTAAATAATGCTTTGTGGTTGCCTTTGGCCTGGGAGGCCAAACATACCTCAAATTTGGCTTTGGTAGACTTTATTTGTCCTCTGAGTTGTTTGTTTAGTTAGATGAGAGTGCTTTTATCTTGCTGGGTGCTGCACCTCCTAATTTTTGTCATGATTTTCTTTCTTCTGTTATACAGCCTATTGCTTTTGTGATTCCACCATGGTGGCTTGGTTTTTGAGTCATTTCTGTACTTCTTCCTGGTGGGTACAGCTGCTATTAAGAAGTGTCTACAGATAAAAGTAGCATTTGCTAATTCTTATATATATATATATATATATATATATATATATATATATATATGTATGTATGTATGTATATGTATATATATATCATCATCATCTTCTTTTGGCTGTTCCCGTTAGGGGTCACCACAGCAGATCACCTGTTTTCATTTCTTCCTGTCCTCTGCATATTGCTCTATCACACCAACCACCTGCATGTCCTCTTTCACCACATCCATAAACCTTATCTTAGGCCTTCCTCTTTTCCTGTTACCTGGTAGCTTCATCCTTAGCATATTTTTCCCAGTATACTCAGCATCCCTCCTCAGCACATGTCCAAACCAATGTAACCGTGCCTCTCTGGCTTTGTCTCCAAACCTTCCAACCTGGGCTGACCCTCTAATATACTTATTCCTAATCCTGTCCACCCTCATCACACCCAGTGCAAATCTTAACATCTTTAATTCTGCCACATCCAGCTCAAACTCCTGCCTTTTTGTCAATGCCACTGTCTCCAACCCATATAACATTGCTGGTCTCACTACCTTCTTGTAGACCTTCCCTTTCACTCTTACAGGTACTCGTCTGTAACAAATCACTCCTGACACGCTTCTCCACCCACTCCATCCTGCCAGTACTCTCTTCTTCACCTCTCTTCCACACTCACCATTACTCTGAGCTATTGACCCCAAGTATTTAAACTCATCCACCTTCGCCATCTCTACTCCTTGCATCCTCACCATTCCTCTATCCTCCCTCTCATTCACGCACATATATTCTGTCTTAGTCCTGCTGACCTTCATTCCTCTTCTCTCTAGAGCATATCTCTATCTCTCCAGGCTCTCCTCCACCTGTTCCCTACTCTCACTACAGATCACAATGTCATCTGCAAACAGCATAGTCCATGGGGACTCCTGTCTGATCTCGTCTGTCAACCTGTCCATCACCATTGCAAATAAGAAAGGGCTCAGAGCTGATCCTTGATGTTATATATATATATATATATATATATATATATATATATATATATATATCTATATATATATATATATATATATATATATATATATAGTTTGTTTTCCTAGTGGCATGTGAGCAAAGCCAGTATATAAATTTTTATAGTGTAGATTCAGGCATGTGAGCACAGTGAAGATACAAATGAAGTGTGAACTCATTAGAATTGCTGAATCCCAAAATCTTAGCTCCATGTAACAGATGTAAACATAATGCTGGCACTCCCACAGTGTTTTTGCTAATGGATTGCAACTGTGAATGGTTACTGGTAGAGAAAACACAACAGCAATAAAGTCTACCTTACCTCCAGTGGGTATGTCAGCCAGGTTAGACTTACAAAGTGTAGAAGTAATTGTATCAATGTTTTAAATGTAAGCAAGGCATCACACATTTCACAATTTCTGTTCAGTAATATCCAGCCTCCCCTGCATTTGTGGAAAACTGTATATTATTGCCATTTAATATTATCACACATTTTAAGGACAATGATACAAAATGCCTTATGGACTGCATGTCTCAGATTACTACTCAGATAAGAGAAGAATGAATACCATGCAAAGATAAGACAGAGATGAATTTCTGCAAACAATAGTCAGAAATAGTTATGTGATCATTCATTACACTACATCTGAAATTACCACATCTACAAAGAACTCATGTGCCATATATCTTGTTAATACTCTGGATGATTTTGGACTTGCTTGTATGCACAATGATTTTCATTCCTGCTGAAAAGCTGTTTCTGTGCCAAAAGGGATAAGACACTTTTACTTTGTTTTGTAGGTTCATTGGTGTGAGAGTTCAAATCCAGAGCTGTGTAAAAATCTTTCATGTGTACTAACATTTATTTTGTAATGTATATATATATATATATATATATATATATATATATATATATATATATATATATATATATATTCTTTTTAAATACCAGTATTTGCATGGCTCACAACTTAGTGCAAACATGGGAAATGGATAAATACAGCAAATGTCATGTAACATACTTCCATGATAAGCAATATATAAACTACAGCTGTGAATCATGTAGATGAACCACATCTGCTAAATATGGTGATCAGCACAGTATATACTATCTGTAGATCACAATTCAAGTCCCACATTTGTTTTTTAAGTATGAAACCTAAGAAACACTGCTCATAAGGATAAAACAAGTCAAGCTTTGCTTCTCATGTTTGTGCATCACTTATCATCATACAAACCTGGAGTAATGGCCGACACATGAAGCAGACATGATGCAGACATTCTCAGTTTCAAAACAGATACATTGTTGCATCTTTTGCTTTCCATCTCCCGAACCTCCAAAGCAGCATTGCACGGCAGTTAGCAACCTTCCCCAACACCTGCAGATCTAGAACACCTGCAGAAAGGAAGCAGACTGTAAACAATTTCAAAGCAGAAACATTGTATCCTCTATGGTTTACCACCATGCAAACACACTAAGTGGTGTTGCACTGCAGTTCACAACCAGAAATTAATAACAAATATGAAAATATCCAACTGTTTTTTAACTATTCCTATGGCAGCAGCTGTAAGCGTAGAGCTGATCCTGGGGTCTAATACAGTGATTTCCAATTATTTTTACTACTGTTCCATTTAACTTTATATTAAAATTCATGTGAACAATTTATTACACACTCCCAATTTTATTAAGGCTTGTACATTCAATTTGAATAAACACATAAAACATTTAAACATAAATATAAATAACAATAAGTATGTATACCAGTGGAGCTCATATGAATTATTTGTGTGACTGAGGGTATACTGACTATTATGTTTCTGGAATTACAGTTCTGTTCTCTGGCCTTGGATGGCCTTCAGACTTCAGAAATACTCATACACACATGAATGCATAAACCAGGACCTTGTCAGATTACACACATACATGGTTAATCCCTCAGTCTGCTATGTCTATTTATATATAATGCATGAGTATGTCTGAGAAGCACTTTTTCTGTGGCATGGATGAAAAATCACCCCTGTGGAAGAAAATGTTTTATCTCTTATGCATAGGTTTATGTCCCACATTGTAAAAATTAATTTTATCACTGTGTAAAGCCACTCAAAAATGTGTCAGGTCATAAAACGTATACCCCGAGTACATGTCTGCAAAGTTAAATCACCTAACAATTGCAGCAGCAAACAAACCTCAAACTAATGCCAAATGTCAAATTAACCTTCCAATTTCAAAAAACGCTTTCCTCTCTGGCAATGTTGTTGTCCACTTAACATCACACAAATGTGGTTGACATCATTGTTCAGTCTTGCACTATACCAGTAAATTCGATAACAGGCACTGTTGGTAAATTATTCTTAACTATTGCTGCTTTCTATGGTCAGGCATGTCTGGTGGTAGAAGGAAAGGTGCCCATTTTAGGGTGCAGAGGTGGGATGTTGAGAAGTCCAGAATCTTCACCGGACTCCTTGTAAGGCACCACAGCCAAAGGCTCTTGCAGGGGGGACTATACCAGCTCCTAGTACAAGTCTGAGGCATGGAATAGTCTGTCCAAGGCTGTCTCCCGTGTGACTGGCATTCCACATGCTGGAGAAAAGTTTGGACATCACTTTAATGATCTGAAATGGTGCAAGAGAGATACACTCAACCTGTAGCTGGATGAGTTCAGGACTGCAGACATCCCACAGTTGTGTAAGTATACTGATAAAGAGAATTTATAGTAGATAGAAAGTTACATAAAGGCAAGACTGGTATGCATAATGCTCTTATGTTGTTCTCTTCTCTTTATTCCACAGCCAACCAAGAGATTATGGCAGAGAGAGATGCCAATGCTGAGTGTCTAGAGAGACTGAGGGAAGCAAGGGGTATGTATGTAGCATAACAGAAGTATTATTTTAGCTAAATTATTGCTTTTCTATACAGATGTAGGAAAGCAAGCATGCATATCTTAACTGTAAAAGTAAGCATGCATGGTTGAGTCTGTGGCACAAGCCAACTGTAGGAGTCAAGTCTAATACTGTAGTCAGACACTGTGGGTTCAATTATCACAAATAACAAATATATAGTAAAATCCTTTAAAAATATTACATAATTTAATTTCAACACAAGTGGCTTAAATGCCATGCTATTAACATAATCTATATAACTGGAAAAAGCATATGTGCAATATATGCACATTGCAAGGATTACTTTGAGCAATCCTTACTTATAGTTTGCAGTTGGTAAGAAGTATATTTAAATGTAAAAGTAAAGATAAAATACTGTATTATTGTGAAAATACGTTGTCACATATGATGTCACTAATTATATCTCTTTTTCCCCTCTTACCCCAACCCTTATCTCTCTCTTTTTTTCTGTGTGTTGTCAAAATGTTTCCATGTCATCCATCTCTGACAAATCACAAAATGCTTTACAGCACAGGGATGTAGGCCAACCCTCATGGCTCAGCCTGCCCCCACTGCAACAGCTCCTGCACCGATGCTCAACACATATAGAACCCAACCTAACAGTACTGCCTCTGCTGCCCTTGCATCACCAGGGCCCTCCACATCAAGTAGCACTACCCTGGCAGCTGGTACTGTGGTACCTCTGGGAGTAGTGGCAGAGGTGGGGATTTTATCACCCACCAGGTGATACCAGGGTTGGTGCATAGGGTTGTGCACAGGACCATTAATGCATCCCTACACCCTACACCAGATGGAGAGGCTGCTCTCAATTATGGTCCATAGGAGAAGACATCAAGCACTCCAACAGCTAGAGGAGTAAGGGGATGGTGATAACAGTCCTGTGCATGAGGACTAGATTCTCACTGTCCCCATGTTTAATGGGCATGGACATCTATTGTCCCCTGCCCAACCAAAATCATGGTGTCTCCCAACCTGCTGTGTCCTTCACCATCCCTGTGTCTTGTCTTCTTTGTCCAGTTTGTTTGCATCTGCTTTCTCACCTACCCTCCTTACCTGACCCAGAAATACCTACGTCCCTTACCCAACAGTCCTTTATTACTGAAGTAAAAAAATGGGCAGCTGTCCCACAAAAGAGTATCATTTCATACATAGCTCTCCACTTTGTACATTTGTCTTCTGGACACACTTGCTTCTGTCCAATAGGCTATACAACATAATTGCATTGTTGTCACCCCTCTTTGTTGAGGTGACAGTCCAAATTCAGCTAATATTCTGTACATATTTTCATTTTACACTGTTGAAGAAGTGGATGGCTATAGTATTTGCCTCCCTCCCACCAGCAAATTCTTATATTGCTTTCCCGTTGTTCTTCCCCCGCTTGCCTCCCATTTCACCACTTTTCTATCTACACCATTTTAGCACCTTTATTCTGGTCAAAAAATATAATCACACACAAAACACATAAGTATAAAAAAAGCAATGGAGCCCTTCACTTTTTTGGCACCATGCACTAATGCCACGTGATGGTGAATAGCTCTTCAGTGGTGTAGTTACATCTGCACAATGCCACTTAAACACACTGCGCTTAGGTAACACACAGTGTAGGTAAAATAAAGAATTATTTCACTGCATTATAAATACATATGTAAAACTATTAGATAAACCTGAATTTGAACCTTACATCATGTTGGCTACAAAATAAATATGTCAATGCATTTACACCTGCTGCCACAGAGTCAGCTAGGCATCAGGTGTGTTTCTTACACTCTGTAGTATACACACTGCTGACTTCCACGCCTCTTCACTTAACATGTTTGTGCATGGATAAGAAAAGCAATACAACTGTGTCTCTCACATGTGCACTTTGCCATAGATCCCACAAACCAGCTACTCAGCGCTGTGCTATGGAAAGTGCACAACAGCATGTATTACTTATGTTTACTGCCCATTTATTCTTCATCCCATGAAAGTACGTGTACAAACATAAAGAAAGGGAAGGCACTTTTTAAGGAAATAACACATATTAACAATGTAGCCATGTGTTACCTGCACCCATGCACTTGAAACTTGGTCTCTCAGTACTTGTTCCCAAATTTATCAACTACACTACAGAAATAAATAAAAAATGCTTTATTATATACTGTGAACATATTTATACTGACAATACACATTCAGATTTTCCAATACTTGTAGTAATGTGGACAGCTGTTTACATATAGTTTGCAAAGCTGTCTATTTAAAGTATACCTGCCCATTGGAAACAACAGCAAAGGCCACACTTTGCACACTCATCAATCTGGTAATATGCAGATCTTTAATATCTTGACAGTTGTACAAGGCTAGCTATCCATTTCATTCAGGCATCCCAACATCTCTCTCAAACATCCAATGATGATGTCATCCAGTATAAACTGTCCTGCAGCCTTGTAAAAGTCAGACTTGTGCCATGGTGCTTGTGTTAAGTACTGAGGTTCTAGTCTGTGTACTTAGAAAGACAGGGGTTCTGTTCTCACTGCAGTCAAATGATGTGTATGTGTGTGTGTGTGTGTGTGTGTGTGTGTGTGTGTGTGTGTGTGTGTGTGTGTGTGTGTGTGTGTGTGTGTGTGTGTGTGTGTGTGTGTGTGTGCACTTGATTGACATTAGAATGAGAACATGGGGCACTGCTCTTACCATCTTCTCTTCAGCAGACAATACTGATCTCATCACGTATTAAGTGTTGTCCATCACTCGCCAAGTCAGACTTGTGCTGTGGTGCTGCATTAAATATCGAGGTCTCTAGTTGGTGTACTTAGGTAGGGGTTCTGTTCTCACTGCAGTCAGCTGGTGTGTGTGTGTGTGTGTGTGTGTGTGTGTGTGTGTGTGTGTGTGTGTGTGTGTGTGTGTGTGTGTGTGTGTGAGTGTGTGTGTGTTCCCTTGGTTAACATTCAAGAGACTATTTTACAACAGCATGTGGGACACTGCTATTACCATCCTCTTCTCACCAGACTCTGTTGATGTCATCAGCTATAAAGTGCTAACAACAGTATAAAAGCCAGACTTGTGTTGTGGTGCTTGCATTCAGTACTGTGCTCTATAAATAGTTAGGTAGGGGATCTGTTCTCACTGCAGTCAACTGTGGTTTTATTCAACAATCACTATGGTGACAATTTTGAATGATATGTGAGTCCATAGCTATGTCAAACACTCTGAACATCAAACAATGATGATGTCATATTGTATAACATGCATTCTGACAGTACTCAAGACAATCCTGTGCTTTGTCAGTAACATTAACTACTGAGTTTGCAAGCCACTTTACCAACACATATAGGTGTTCTAATCTGACAGCAGGCAACTTGCATTTCTATACAACACAGAACACCTTCTTTGGACCTTTGGACTTGTGCATTTTTGTTGGGGCTGCTGCCTAAGCCTGGCGAGAAGATGTTCTGTATTATTTGGTTGTTTTTTTGCCTTCTTTTACACCATTTCAACCTTCTGAGTGCATTTCTATACATACAGCTATCACTTTGGAGACAATTTTACACAGGGATGTGACTCCTCATCCATACCAATTTTAAATAGGGATGTGACTCCACATCCATACCCTACACTCCTTGGAATATGTTCTCCTCAGCATACAATGATGCTACCATTCTCCATAAAGTGGAATGTGACAGTGTTACAGTCCGACATATGTGGTGTAATTGTCAAATGAGGCCCAGTCTACTGCTGTGTATGTGTGTGTGGCTGGTGTTACATTATGGTTATTGTACGATCTTTTGAATAGCTCATTTCACTACCTCTTGGGATATCTTTCACATAGCCCCATGCATCAGCCTTTTTCCTTTGGCCACATGACATCCTTCCTGCAGAGGAGTGGAGGATGTCCTCATGTCACATATGCATACACACATCATGAAGTAGAGTTTCATAAGCTTCTGCAAGCCATCTCCAGACCACTGCATGTGTGATTGCTAATTATGTCATGGTGTGGTGCACATGTCCCATATGGGCAGTGGCAGGATGCAATGCAATCCAACAAATATACACATACACACAATAATCTTACTATCTTCCATAATATAGATATAGAGATTTATTTTTACATGGTATAATAATATCTAAAATTTCATGTGATATTAACCATTAACCCAATAATGCCCTATGACACACACCCCCTGTGTGTTGCCCTTCCTGGTAAGGTCTGGTCATAAATCAGTAATGATCATACCTGACCCCCCCCCCCAAGAGCAAAAAGGATGAACATTTTCTCAAAAGCAAACTATAGCCTCCTAAGCAATGGCATAAATTGTCTTAAACCCCCTGCTACTACTGTCAACAATGACTCCTATACAGAGGTGTGCACAAGTGTCCTGTATAAACACCTGTACAAATGTATAGACTTAGATGTACCTGAACAGGTGGACATCAAGCATAAATAAGTTATACAACAAGAGGAAGAAACTAATGTCTAAGAACAAGACGGAACTGACTCAACAGAGGAAGGGCATCATCCACAGCTTGAACAACCAAATTAGTGTCTTATAAAGTCCTCTAAAGCCAATTACAAAGCTAAACTAGCATCCCTAGCTAAAGATAACCAGAACACATTCTTTAGTTATGTCAGAAATCTAAAACGGAAGGTCCAGCTTTGTGCCAAACTAGTAGTGGGCAGTACCACTCATATTGACCCTGAGGACATTGCCAACCTGCTAGCAGACAGATTTGGTGCAAACATCACCCCTCCATCTCACCAGATATACCTCAAAGCATACCTGTCATGAGTCCGCTACCTAGTATCTCCAAAGAGCAGGTCACAACTGCACTCTCCATGGCTACAAAGACAGCATCTATGGAACAGGATAATATCCCAGGCTGCCGACTAAATGGTCTAAAACAGGACTAAATGGAACACTTGGCACTCTCTTCATAAACAGTCTAAGGATGGGCTTTGTCCCAGCAGAGTGGAAAACAGCAACAGTAATTCCCTTGCACAAAGGGGTCCATCAACCGACCATGGGAACTATAGACCCATAAGCCTAACTAACTTTATCTGCAAGGTCATGGAGAGAATTATAATGGACCTTATCAACAAAGACATAGGTGACCTTGAAACTCTTGATCTGACCCAATTTGTTTTCATTAAGGGTAGATCATGCTTATTAAACCTGGTGGACTTTTTTGAGAATGTCACCAAAGCCCTGGATGAAGACAAAAGTACACACAACCTATCTTGACTTAGCCAAGGCTTTTGACACAGTCCCCCACTCAGGCATCATTAAAAAACTCACCCAGCTGGAAATTAACCCATATGCCACTAGATGGGTTGCCAACTGGCTCACTGACAGAACGCATACAGTCAAAGTTGGGGATTCCACCTCTACCAGCAGACCAGTTACCAGTGGTGTACCACAAGGATCTGTGCTGGCCCCCCTACTGTTTGGAATCTATTTTTCAGAGGTCCAGTTGAAAATATATGGCCTGTGGCTTATGAAGTTCACCAATGACTGCAAATGGGGTGCAATCATTGAATTCCCCAATGATGCTGGCATACTGCAAAAAGGGCTTACACAGACAAATGATTGGTGATGAAGCTATGGACTTAAACACAAAAATAAATGCACTATCATCCCTTTTGGCAAAGGGAAATCCCTGCAAATTGCAATATTAACAGTACCTCCCTTAGCTCAAACCCTGTGGTGAGAGATTTGGGAACACAGTTTGATAGCTCCATTAAGTTCAATCACCATGTATCCACAGTGGTAAGAATGGCCTTCTATTTTGCACATCTCATAGTAAGGGCATCACATCCAGAGCTAAGGATGTTGTAACTCCCCTGTACTCTTCCTTCATCAGACCAATAATAGAGTACAACATTCCCTTCTGTACGTACCTCACCAGACACCCACAGCAGCTGAAGAGACCTCAGAGGTTTCTCACCAAGAAAATTCAGGGCCTTCAACACATGAGCTAAATGGATAGACTGAAGGCCCTGCCACTGTACTCTCTATCGTATAGGCTGCTGACAGGTGACTTGTGCCTGGCTTACAGAGCTGCCTTGGACCCAGCCCTAATGGAAATACTGCACATTCACAAGTCAAATGGGACAAGATTCACTTGCTCTATGGATCTTAACTTATCCTGTGACATTAACAGGATATGCTGGACAGACAGATATGTCTCCCCAAGATTTCCACTCATCTGAAACAAACTCCCAATTCATGTAAAACAGAGCTCCTCAATTACCCTATTTAAGTATAACTTAGACAACTTCATGGGAGACCATAAATTTACCCCAGGGTCGTCAACTATGTCCCTCTTGGATAAGGGCAATCAGTGCTGATCATAGACTTAAGCTGCAAATATAGACCATACAACTTGGTCAATAAGGGATCAAGGGTATAACATGGCTAGGCTTATAAAGGCCCTAGGACTAATAGCCTAGTAACCTCCTATGAACAGTTTACATGTCACTGTTGTTGTCACTGAAATATGCTATATTCAGGTACGGATGTACAGTATGGCCACAAGAGGGTATTACAATCTGTGATGTGAGCTAATGTAGTGATGGCCACTGCTGCCATTGCATTACACACTCCTTCTACAACAGCTGTAGTAATATTCCTCCTGAGAACTGTTGACATAGGTTCAAGTTCACCCCAAGTATCTCCAATTGTCCTTACTTGGTGGACATAATTCACAAAACAAGTCTATGGACAATACAGACTAGCCCATCCATGAGGGACATGGGGGGCCACCCCCATAGTGAATTTGCAGCTTCCCATCTATTTGTCTAGGATGCACTTGAATAGGATCAATGAGGAGCTCTGTTTCACGTGATCAGGAAGTGTATTCCACAGCAGTGGTAGTTTCTGGGAGATATATCTGTCTGTCAAGCATGTTCTGTTAATGTCACAAGTTAGGTTAAGATCCCTAGAGCAAGTGACTCTTGTGCCATTAAAATTGCAGGTGTGAAGCATTTCCTATAGGGCAGGGTCAGAGGTTGCCCTGTAGGCCAGGCACCACTCACCTCTCAGTAGCCTATACAATACACAATACAATGTGATTAGTGCTCATGATACAACTGCCTTCTTTGACATGACTGCATCTGCTATACATTACCATGTTTTCACCTGTCCTGTTTCCCTGTGTTCATTCCTACAATTCATCTGTGTGTTCCTATTCAACATACACACCTCCCCTGACTATTTATTTATAATGCAATCTATGTACCCTTACTGATCATTTACATAACTTTTGTTCAGTATGCCTGAAACAGGTTTCCACAATACTCTGCACTGAATACACTTTCATGTAATGTCTTGGAACTATATACATTGCTTTATTAATAATCCTGGTAATCATTGTGTCATTTCTAATAATAATCTTGGCTTAGGATTGCAAAGTATGAATATGTGCTGCTTATGTAGCTAAACAGTTGGAAAAATGCATTAATATTATCACTGTGTTCAGATACATTAACGGTAATGCAGAGCATGCATTCCTCAGGCAATGTGACAGTGTCATGTAACATACAGCTTCTTTGAACAGAGACATACTTGCTGCTGGACATTATGGACACAGGAAGGTATGTGTGAGGACCATCATTCCTTGCAAAATTGCACATCAGTAGGAAAATACATACATCTTCCCTGTTCATTTCAACTGTTAGTCTGCCCATCCCAGTCCTGAAAAAAATTTGAAAGATGATGTTGCTCTACTATTGACTTCAATATTGCATGATAAAACAGATTTTCATAACATTTTCACAAAGTATACAATATTAACCAAAAATTGCTCAGACGTATAACAGGCTTTAGCAAGATGTACTGCTCCTATAGTTAAATAGCTGATGTTAATGGAATGTTATATATTACGGATATATTAGTAAAAATTCTATGAATAACCAAGTTATTTACAACTACACTCAAAATATATGTTAATATCAATACATGTAATATGCTTCCATAAATAAATCATATGGGTATATGAAAGCAAGGTAACAGTTTCAGATATGTGTCCCCTTTCCAGATCAGAATGCACAGCACACCAATATGTAGACAGGCTGGCCTGTTTCCTTACAAGCTGAGCTAACAGTCAGCACATGGTGTTCTTAAATACACAGGTGCTGCTCTCCAAACACTGCTGTTCAACAGTTGATGTTATCAGAGTGTTATGGATTACGACTATATTCGTAGAAATTCAAAGACTATATCAGTGAGTCATTACCATGAACGATATAAACATTAATATAAAGTAGTAGTATGAGATCCAAACAGGAGTCACCACTGGAGATGAACCAATATGCGTAAATCTTCTTTATTGAGATAAAAGAACACAAGCGCTTTCACGTAGTTTAACTACGCTTCTTCAGGTGTATTTAAACAGTAAAAACAAAAGTTCTTATATATCAGAAATTTTGGCGGGCAAAATAACAATTAAGCAATAATGGCCTTTACTTAATTCATTAATCATGTTAGAATTTCATTTGTTAAAAAAACAGTGTATACACAGCCATTAAAAAAACGCTACTGATGTCAAAAACATTTAATATTTTAATAAATACTGTCATTATGACACAACCTTTAGCATAAAAAATTCCATGTTGTCATAGAACTATCATGAGGAATCTCCGTAGTTACGCTAACATAGATCGTATACCGATCCAAAAATTAAAACACACATAATACGCTTAAAATGTGAGACAAAGCTCAAGCCATGAAAGACAGAAAATACGTATAGGAAGCATCAAGAATATATTACAAAAACATCGTGCCTATTTTAATTTAAATTATTAAAAGTCCTGCATTCAAGGAACATCGACTGAACTACTTCAGTATTCATACTACCTAAAATCCAATTAGGAGAATGTAGTAATTATGTATCAAAATATACTAAGATATATTAAAATATGTTAAAATAATATAAATCCAATCAAAAAAGGGGGAGTCGCTTACATGAAACTGATTATTTAGTTCTTCATCAGCCTGAAAGAATGTAATCTTCAAATTCAAACCGGTGATGAAAGGTAATTTAAAGAAACTGGTAACAGTAGCCAGACACGCTTACCAGGGAGACGAAGTAACATTTGTCAAGAGAATGAAAGTCTGATGACGTAAGTGAAAGGAAGTTCATCAATCAAAATGAACCAGTCAGTGCTTCACAGCAACTATTGCAGTACCTACCTAAAAATATTTACAAAGAAAACCACCAAGAACAACATCGCAAAATGCAGTCAAAGCAAAAACAAATCAAAAATCATTCCAACAATACACCGCAGAATCAAACATGCCACAAGCCGAACTTCCCAAGGGAGTCCGCTATAAAAGGCAGCAAATGCAGAAAAACAAACACCGTATGACTGCCATAGATGTTATATAAAATATTAGTTACTATTAATACCTCATATATAAAATTAATAAACATATAACTCATAATAAAACACGAGACCGAGATTAAGAAAACTAATAATTGTGAAACACAATGTATAAAAAAAGTCTTATACTGCTGCCAAGAGCACAAATACTGTGGCCAATAAATGTAAATTGCAACCGATAACATATAGTGATCATCTGAAAAGATACTTAAAAGTAAAAGGACATAAAAAAAAACATATAATGTGTTATATGAATTATTTCCCAGAATCTTGATGAGAATATTATTAAAAAATATATATTATTAAAAAATCAAACAAAAGAGGTATATATAGACCAAATCTTCTATATTTAGGCTTGTGTAAGGAATATTCTATCAGATATTAAAGTAATATATATGATATATATTAAACATCAAAGGCACCTTATAGGTATATAAAATATTCAAAAGAGGGCATATATAAGCCATGTCCAAGGTCACAGAAAAATGTGTACTCAATAAGCCAGGAGCTACAGGGAGAAGGAATGTCAACCAATCAGGTCAAAAGAAGGGGACAGTACCCATGAGCTAAAAATCACAACTAATGTTATGTTGACCTATATCCTAAGACAATCTATTTTATATTTATAACTTTCTACTATTCAAAATGGGTTTAATAGATGCAGACTGATTGATGCCTGGATAAATGTGAGCTTTCAGGGTGAAAATCCATTTAAGTTCTTTAATAGCTAGCTGATTGATGTTGTCACCTTCTCTATGGTTAAAAGCCACTAGTTTCAAAACCTTGAAACTAAATGTATGAGTTTTATGTTCATTAATGTGCTTAGCTAAGGCATTGCACTCATGACCTTTCTTAATGTCATAACAGTGATTATAAATTCTATCACGAAGTCTCCTCTTGGTAAGGCCAAAATAAAACACTTCACATTTATCACAAGTAGCTAAATAGATTAAATCGACACTGTTACAGTCACTATGGAACTTGGGTCTAAAAGTAAAAAACCCTTCAGGATGTTGAAAGCTGATAACCTTGGAAATAAAGGGACACATATGGCAGTATCCACATGGAAATGTGCCCTGTAGTTCTTCCGTTACATAATTGTTAGAAGAAATCTTTTCTAGACAAAGTAACTGCTTTAAATTGTTACATGTCTTGTAACTAAATCTGGGATAATCACCCACTATTTTTTTAGTGAAGGCATCATCAATTAAAACATTCCAATTCCTGCTAATGATTTTGTTGAGACTAATGATATCACTGGTGTATTTAGTGACATAACTCAACTTATCAGTGAACTTATCTTTGTTTCTTATATAGGGTTTTGAGATGCTCCTAGTGTAGTCATCCAGGTTGTGAGTAACATTCCTTTTCCCTATAATTTCCTGCCTACATTCTGTAATTAATTTAGAGGCGTAACCTCTTTCTCTAAGCAGAGCTTCCAAATTATTGAGTTCTAACTGTAAATTAGTCTTGTTACTGCATATTTTATATATCCTATACATTTGGCTTAATATAATGCCCTTGAAAGTAAATCTGGGGTGCATACTCTCATAACGGAGTAGCGTGTTCCTCCAGGTAGGTTTCCTGTACAAGGAAGTGACTATTTTATTCCCCACAAGGTCCAATGTTAAATCTAAATAATTTATCTGATGACAAGATGTCTCTGCTGTAAACCTTAGAAAAGACGTTGTAGTGTTTAGTTCTTTAATAAAATTAGTACAATCCAATTGTGTGCCTTCCCATATGAAAAGAACGCCATCCACAAATCTCTTATACATCCTGATTCTGCTAAATTCTGCTTGTTGGAACAAACAGTTGTGCTCCCAGTGAAAAACTACAAGGTTAGCGTAACTGTTAGCACAAGGGGTGCCCATGGCAACCCCCCATTTTTGCAGATAAAGGTGATCATTATACAAAAAAAATTATTGTTGAGTATTAATTCTAGTAAACAATTAATAAGAATGTGTCTATTATTACTATAGTCAGACTGAGCAACTAGGATCTCTCTGATAGCTTGAAGCCCTATGTCATTAGGAATGCAAGTAAAAAGATTTTTGACATCCATAGTGACTAAAAGTAAATCTTTATCCTTCTTATCTAATACAAATTCACTGAAAAACTCAACCAATTGGTATGAGTCCCTAAGAATATGAGGGACATTATCTACTAAAGGTCTAAGTAAGCTTTCAACAAATGAAGAGATGGTGGAGGTTATCCAACGTTCGCTGAAAACTATGGGTCTCATTGGTACAGGATTAATACCTTTGTGTATCTTAGGTAGACCTTTAATTATGGGGATTGTAGGGAACTCTATGAAAAAATATTCATAAGAGTTCACAACTTATCTGACCACACATCAAAAGGTCATATAAGTCAGTTTGTACCATTTTAATAATTCTCTTAACTCTCCGACGAGACCAATTCATAAACTGTGTCATCTGTTAGAATACTATGCATGTTATGGTCATAGTCTGAAGAGTTCATAATGACCACGGCCCCGCCCTTATCAGCTGGCTTAATGATAATGTGGACATTGCTTTTTAAAGCATGAATGGACTCTTGTTCAGCTTTGGTAACATTAAAAAAGCTGCATCTTTTCTTATTCAAAGCAAACCATTCATAAAAGTCATTTTCACATATCTTCAAAAAGCTTTCCACATTGTATATATATAATATAAAGTACTGCAATATTGCTGTTCCAAAAAATGCTATGAGTGAAGTTAACTAAGGTAATAGGTACAGATATATGTTTCCACTATTTGGTTTGGAACCCACAACATGTCAAAATGTAGATACGTTGGCGAGTTGCTTTATGTGCCAAGCTAACATTCAGCAAGGGTTTCATTGTAGAAAACAGGTGCTGCAGATGTTTATTAGAAATCATATGGAAAAAGGATGAATACAAAAGATGCTAACAATATTTGGACCTTTTATAGTAAATAAATAAGAGCTATCAACACATAACTAAAAACGTATCTATAAGCAATGGGACAGGCATTACTTTTTAAATTAAATAAGCATGTCTGTATAATTTTTTTTAGGAGGAATGATGTAATTAAGTTATATACATGTTTGTATTCCAGCTTGTAATGGTCCAATAAGTCATACACTGGGACTATAATGAAAAACTACGAAATGCAGTCATCTGCAGTATAGGCACTATAGGCGTCTGTCATGCACAAAAACAGTGGGTATGTGAAATTATGTAGTTAGATGTTGTAAAACATATGTACATCTACAAAGGACACACTTATGGATATTATCCACATTATTAAATAAACAACATGGGAATCAAACCCATAGTTAAGAGGACAGTGTTTACCAAGTCCACTTAATTACCCCATGAGCTAATTATCACAGCAGCTAATACATGGTTATAAAAACATCTATCTGATATATATCGTACAGAGAAATATCTGTAAAATCCATAGCAATTCTCAGGTATATGTAGAATATCAGTACTAACTGTAGGGATCTATGGGCTGCCTCCACACCTCAGTCACCCTCCTTCAAAGCTCCTCCATATCCCTCGGATGCAGGTCATCATAGTGGTGGCGAACATGCACTCCAGTGCGGTAGATCCCCATCCTCTGTCAGTGTTCCCTCACAATCTGGTTCCACATGTCATTCGTGGTGAAGTTCCTGGGTCTGGCTGTTATTCTCTGCTCCATTCCAGTGTACACAGTCAACATCTGGGTCATTTTTTCATCAGTCCAGTTGGGCACACAGACATGTCTCACCCTTCTCAAAGTAGCCATCACAATCCTCAAGTTGAAGCATTCTGGAAAATATAAAAACAGAGAAGTGCTCATTGAGGTAAAACTCAGTTTGCAGTTAGCAGTGGTCTGATCAGTAAATGTATCAAAATCAATATTTGAAAGTGGCGCTGATGTCATGTTATCAGATCATTGGAAGATAATGGGCACGTGCCACACATGGTACCATTTATCAATAACTATTGGGTGTTTACGTGGTACACCTGAGTGTTTGGGCACATAATTGCAATTTACACAGATGTGTGCAAATGGGATTCCAAAAACTTGAATTTTAATTAACCTCATTAATTATGTATGGCGCAAATGATACTTAAAGTTGATTGCATACAAGATACACTTTGATTCTGTGATTCAGAGTGAGAGATACATTGGCAAATGGTAGCATTTCTGTTGTGATTAGTAAATCTGTTAAAGTTACTCATTTCAAAAGGTACGTTTAAATTAATATTTACTCAAAATGATCATTTTAACAGACGTAATAAGTTGCTGGAGTGATAGTGTCTTGATCTTTGTGCATACAGGTGTTGCTTCTAAACAGTTTATTTCAGTCCCATATGCAGTTGTATAGACAAACTTCCACTGCAACTGTTAACAGTATATGAAGGCTGATTTATGGATCATCTGCAATTCTTACTGGTAATTCCTTGCATTCTCCCATGTAACAACAGAAAGCTATGGGTTCCAACTCAATGCATACCTAGTATGTGATGATGATATTTACAGATATTTCTTATTTCATGTCTCCAAACAAAACTGTTATAAGCATGTGCTGTTGCTGTTATGGATCTGTCTTCAATGATCATTCTTAACATCAGTACTGGCTCAATATACTAAGAATCCATACTGTCTTTGCCCTGGCTATAGATCCTGAAGTTTACCCAAGTGTTCCGTAAATTCTTCAGATTATTTGTTGCAGTATTTGAATTTGACATGTAAGTAGACTCATGGCATAATGCTGTCATCATTGGACCTCCATACAATATATATGTATTGCCAGGGGTTCTAATCCCACTCACAGACTGTAAAGCTACGACGTGTTATGTTGATTTTACCAATGTGCTATATGAAGGCATTGTTACTTGTCATATATCACATCAGTATTCATCACACACAGTATTATGCAGACATTTTCAATGCACCAGAGTCCATACTGTTTATGCTGACATATGCTATTCACAGAATTAAATGCATAAATGGACTCAAACTTGAATGTTATCATGTGCGTATTAATGTCTTTCAGATGATCAACCATCCTAGGGGTGACAACTTCTCCCCCCAGGAAAATGACATCATAGTTGATGTTCTCCACAAACATGGATACTGTTTGGAGAAATGACACCTAGGCAGACCTCACCAACATGATCAATGCACTTGGGCCATAACTGATTACATGAGGCTTGCAGATGATGCTGCTTGGACATCATCTTTTGCGCAGCCAACAGAGTGACAGATTATGAGAGATCGAGGCCACCAGTGGTGGACCACCACTGACCCCCCGATGACATCACAATATTTCTGGTCTCACTGCATAAAGCAAGAGGGGAGCAATGCATCCTTGGTGGTAGGATTGAAGCTGGAGAGCCAGGATGGAAATGTATGCATTTGTTTCCATTACAGGGATGTGTATAAAGACAATCACTGCATATTGGTGTAGCATGCATATTCATGTAGTGCTGTTTTTGATTTACAGCAGCAGAGTTAAGCAGTGAACATGCTCCCACACAGGGTGAGGATGATGAATGTAAGCCTAATTACATGCATTGGTACAATTAAGTTACAGACAGAGCAGTCCAAACAACATTTGTAATGCTGTTTGCATTAATATTCATAGGTCCATCTACTTTGAGCCTACACTAGGGATCATCAGGTGAGTGCCTCTATATTGTTACTGTGAACAATACCTTGTTAGTCCCTCCACCTCATTTTATGGCACTGCTGTTTACTGTTATATTGCTGTTTCCCTACCATTATACACTACAGGTACATCCAGCTGTACATTTTCAAGTGCAGAAAGACCAGGTATATTACAGCGAAATTGTCATAGCTTTTATGTCAACATTTATCAATGCAGACCCATCTGGTGTACAAGTGCAATGTTCATCACGTGAGCATTTGCCGCCAATATCACTGTGTTGTATATGTGATGCTGTCAGTATTTTTTTTTTTGGCTAAATATATGACTCTGCTGTCTTTCTCTTTACTTTCCCCCTGAAAGATCCACACACAGTACAACCCACAACCTCTACACAACAATAGTGCCTCTCAGTGGAATGTTACTACACATGTTTCATACCTGTCCTTGCTGTTAATCCTGTAGTAGTTCCATTAATACTGTGTCCCTCTTACCACTCCTAGATCAGTCTGCATCAATGTCCTCAAATACGCATACGAGTGGTATGTGCATGTCACACATTCTGTATATCTTAACTGTGTTCACCTGGTTAATGTTGTAAATGATATGATCATTAATACTGTTTTTCCCCCTACACTATTTGAAGTTTATCCCTGTTCAAAACCATCCTCTTCTCATAAGAGTTTACCAGGTGTGTGTTTTTTATGCATCACGTATGTCATGTATGTTGGCCATGTAAACAGATTATATACTTACTTTATGTACACTCCATGAAACATACATACAATGGACTGCAAGTCATTATTATTTGCTGCATTGCAGTGAGATATATATGCCGTATGCCTTTGATGATCTCCATCACGTGATATAGGCACAATGTCCTGATTCAGGTATAGTAGATAAACTCTTTCAACTGGGCATCAATCCATATGTTACCAAATGGGTAGCAAACTGGCTCGCTGATATAACCCACCTAGTCAAAATAAAGGAAGCCACCTCAAGCAGTAGACCTGTAATAAGTGGTGTACCCCAGGATCAGTCTTGGGGCCTCTGTTGTTTGGGATATACTTTTTTGAGGTGCAGGCCAAAACCATTGGGCTATGGCTGACCATGTTTGCAGATGACTGCAAGCTGGGTACTGTCATCAATTCCCCTTAGTGATGTGGACATCTTCCAAGAGGGTCTCACCCAAACAAATGACTGGTGCCAGAAACATGGCCTCAAACTGAATGCCAAAAACTGCATCATCATCCTCTTTGGGGAGAGTGACATCCCCATAAATTATCACATTAATAATAAGGTCCTAAGCATGCAATCAGTCGTGAGGGACTTGGGCACTCAGGTTGATAGCAAACTGACTTTTCACCACCATAATGCCTCCATTGTATGGAAAGCTTTCTATATGGCCCACCTCATTAGTAAGGGCATCTCATCTAGGGACAAGGTGGTCATAACACCTTATAAGACCCATTATTGAGTACAATGGCCCTTTTGACATGTACCTCACAAAGCACATGCAGCAGCTGGAGAGACCACAGGGGTTCCTCACCAGGAGAGTCCAGGGCCTCAAACATCTACCCTACATAGATAGGCTAAAGGCCCTGTCCCTCTACTCAGTGTCCTACAGACTCTGCAGAAGTGACTTCTGTCTGGTATACAAAGCAATCTCAGACTCCACCGTGATGGGACTGCTGCATATCCGCAAGTCAAGCCCCACTCGAGTAACCAGCAAGCACAACCTCAACTTAGTCTGTGACAGCAGTAGGACTTGTTAGTTGGAGAAATTTGTGTCCCAGAGACTCCCCCTTTTGTGGAATAGACTCCCTCTCCATGTCAAGCAGAGTACCTCCTTAACCCTTTTTAAGAGCAACCTGGATAACTGGATGGGGAACAGAAAATACACTCATAGGATTCCACCTGTGTCCCTCCTGGATAGTGGCATCTGGTACTACACTTGTTGGAACATGGGCTACATTCTTGGCTCAGCTTGTAAGGGCCTCAGGGCCAATACCCTAGTAACTTCCTATGATCCTATACATGTCTTGTATCATGTAGCACATTAACTATCTGAATCATCCAGCAGCCCATCCAGTGATCATGATGCTTCTCATGATGTGTCTCAGCATGGTATTATGACCCCTGTCACAGAGGACCTTGAGTTGTTTGGAGAGTCCATCCATGAGGCTGACAGTGATGTTGCAGCAGATGTGGATGTCCACTTGTCTAGCCATTCAGTGGATGCTGCCACAGTGGATGTTGAACAGGGTGAGGCAGTTAACCAATACAGCAAAGCTAGAGCACTGCTGCTGGCAGTTCCACACAACAACCAGGAACAGGGCATCATGGCAGACATAGGTGAGGAGATGGTGTGAATGGCTAGGTGTCAGAGGATATCCACCTCCTGCTTCAGGCAAATGAATGCTCACATCAATGGCTTTATTCAAATGTCATGCACTTATCCATGCCACAGATTGTGTGGCACACCAGCTACGTGTCATGCATGAAGGAAAAGACCACAGACATGGTGAGATTAGAGCTGCATTGGCCTCTCAGAATGAGAGTCTACTAGCTGAGTGATAGTTGTTGGAAACCCTTGGCCTCTATGGTACTGGAGCAGTGTCATACTGCCACCAGGATTCTGTGTTCCATGACTGTGCTCAGCAGATTGCAACCTGTGAGAGGTGGGTCATCTGTTTGTAGGACCACCATTGGCCATTGGTAATCACTGTTTGTGGTCCAACCTGCACAGAATTCAACTCCTGGCCCATCTGCTGCAGTTATCCCCCCCCCCCAGTCACAAGGCCTTCAACTGTCAGCCATGCTCCTTCATCTCAACATAGTGGTGTAACCTGATCCATCTCCTTTTATGGAGCAACCAGGACAAGTGGGTCTGTACTTGGTCAGTACAGAGCAGACCATGATGTGAGATGTCAGCAGCAGCCCAAGACTGCTTTAGAGTGTGTCCAACAGTGTACTACACATAGCTGGCTCATATTATTGCAATACCACTGTACTGTGATATGTGTTTTCTGAAATTAAAAATTTTACATTATGTCCTGCGTGATTTGTCTTTTTTCATGTTATTATATTGTAGACATATATATGTGCAGCACTGATGTGTGTCTCTTATTATTTACTATATAGTGATACAACAATCTGAGTGTGACTGCATACCTGAGTCAGTTATGCCCTGAACTGATGATCTGTGTTTTGATACATTTGCATATGTTCATATTGGAATATGCTATGATTATGTTATTTGTGATGCTCAGTGTGTACATCTGCTGGTTACTTGCCATTAGAAACAATCTGTGTTGTTGTGGTGGGCAACACCTGAAGATCAATGTTCAGTCTGTGTACTCATGTACATCTGGATTGTCATGACTCAAATATTTGGATCAGATGCTGCCGTGTTGCCTGGGCCTGCATTTGTGGTCACACCCTATGTTGCCTATGCCTGTGACTTCTGTCCCCTATGTTCTCCTTCTCTTCAGATACCTGTGGGATGTCCTCTTCAAACATTTAGGTTTCTTGGGGTAGTTCACCCACAGCTGCAGCTTGAAGACTGCCACGTGCTCTAATTAGCACGTTGTGTAGCATGGTGTACACTGTCATCTTCTTTGCTGCCTTTTCAAATGAGTATTGCAGTGCACTCCTGGATGTGTCCAGACATCTTAACCTAACTTTCAATACACCAAACAAATGCTCTTTCATGTTTCTGGTTGTTGCATGTGTTGTATTGTAGGCCTCCTGTAAAGTGTTTGATGGTTCATGGTATGGGGGTCATTACCCACGGCTCATGTGGATAACCACAGTCACCAGTTGTGGAGAATAAAAACATTTTTGGTCATAATGGATATTGTTAAGAAGGAGTATTATTAAACTGCATCCTAGCTGTGTTCCAGTACTTACCCAGTAACTGTCCCTCAGGTATTTCACTTTGTTGGTATGCAGCCTTCAGTCCACTTTCCCTCCAAATTTCAGCATCAGGGACACTTCCAAGGTGTTTTGCCATGATGTTTGCTATGCTGCCATCTGTTGCACACACAACTTGGCAGCTGATGGATGGCCATCACTTTCTGTTTATGTATCAGTCTGTTCTGGATGTACTGGTGTCCTGATTGGTATGTGTGTGCAATCTATTGCACCAAGTACATGTGAGAAGTTTGCTATGTGTAGAAATGGTGCATTATAGTTTTCTGCTCCGTGGGATGGATGGAAAGTATATGTAGTCATCCACGTTGCTGCACATTCCTTACAGGAATTTGTGCAGGATAATACTGGCAGCTGTTTGTGACACTCCCACAGCATCCCCCATGTGTCTCTGAAATGTCCCAGATGCAAGTACACCCAGGCTGGTTTTAAGAGGGAAGGGATTTCCTCACAGGGTCTGCACAGGCATGTATGGGCACACATGTTACAGACAGCCTGCACCAGTTGTCTGTCTAGCTTGCATCTGCCAATTATTTGCTTGTCTGACAACTGGTTTAGTTGCAGCCTTGCTCTGACTCTAGCATTGCCTTCTAGAACACATTGCCATAGCCTCATTTATGGCTTGCATCACTGCAGTCTGTTACAATATATTAACAGCAGGTCACATTTGTATATATTTTTTCCAGTTTTGCTATGGATTTCACCACAATCTGCAGCATTTGCTTGAATTCCTTGGTGTCTGGAACGTATGAGCTGAGGAATTTTAAAATAGAGTCGACGTGGCTGGTTGTTGCAGTGTGTGCACTCTATGTGTTTTGAAATCAGACCGGCATGCGTGGAATTACTAAGTATCTAACGCTGAATACTTAAGTATTTGGACTACCTTTAGAGTGACTTCTGGAATAACGTCCACACCAGGTGCACTGAAGTTCTTTCTTCCATGTACTGCACTGTCCACAAACAGCTTCCACAAATTTTATGGAATCCAGCTCTAAGTCATGCAGTTATATCAAGAAATGATGTAATTATTCTAACAACCAGCATTTCCTTCCTCTAATCACAATAAAAGCTTTGCTGTATTCATGTTATCCCTATTCCTCTGCTTTTGCCATGCAAAATTATGTGGGTGTTTCTAGAAGTACTAAATGCCTGATCCCCAGGATTTATTTCCTCATTAAGTGGGTGCCAAGATAGACATATAAGAACATTGACTGCCAAGATAGCCCTGTTTCCCAGTATTTCAATTTTAAAATCAGAAAATACTTTTTTTTCAATGAAAAACACTTTTCCACTTTCACAATAGTTTAGGATTAAATATACTAATAGTATAATTAATGTGCTAATGAAATAACTGTCAAAACTTTAAAAGAAAACATGACCGTAGCTAAATCTGAAGTCAGATAGCAAGCTGCTCCTTAGCATGTCACTTCACTTCTGTTCTTTTCACTCAGTAAAAGGTAGTATATATGTTGCTACCAATGATACAGGTTGTTTAGATGTAACCACTGCACATGCTTACAATACAATCCCTTGTAATTTACAGAAACCCTGGAAACTACAGACCCATGTGCAAATATTATTACCCTGCTGGAGAACGCCTCATATGCAAAGCCATGGAAAGAATTATTCTGGAAATAATCAATAATGACACAGAAATCTCCAGACACTGGACCCAACCCAGTTTGGTTCTGTCAAGGGCAGATCATGCCTATTCAACCTGGTGGACTTCTTTGAGAAGATCACTAAAGCAATGGACAAGACGTTCACACTGCCTACCTTGACCTGGCCAAGGTACATGACATAATACCTGACTCAGGCATTGCTGACAAACTTGAGAGGTTAGGTATAAATCCGTATATCACTTAGTGGATAAGTATATAGCTCACAGACAAAACCCAGGAAGTTAGAATTGGGGGGTCCACCTCTACAAAGAGGCCATTAGGGTTCAGAAGCATAGATGGCTCTACCAGTGCCCTGTGCTGATATCACAAACCAGTGCCCCAGCTCCTCAGCTCTTCAAGTAAAGAGCAAAAAATAAATAAATAAATAAATAAAAAGCACTTCACTATATGAAGCTGATCTCTACATTTTAAAGATTGGCTTATTGTCAGATCCATGCTCCCCCACCCCCACCCCACCAGCTCTTCCAAAAAAAAAAAAAAAAAAAAACTGCCATTCCTTCTACTGGCACACCAACCTTCTCCAGTCATTCAGGTCCCATTTCTGTGCCTTGCCCCCGACCTTCCTTCTACTCTGCAGACATATTACACCTAATCATGAAGGGATTCACATCTAGATCAGGGGAGGTCATCGTGCCTCTTTACTCATCCCTCATCAGGCCCATAATCGAGTACAATGCCCCTTTTGGGATGTACCTTACCAAACACCTGCAGCAACTGGAAAGACCCCAAAAGTACCTCACCAAGAGGATCAAAGAGCTCAAACAGATGCCATATGCTGCCCAGTTAAACAAACTCCAGCTCTACTCAGTGGCTTACCACCTGCTCAGAGGCGATCTGTGCCTGACGTATAAAGCCATGTCCAACGCGGAATTAAGGGACATGCTGCACCTCAAAAAATCCAAATCCCATCGTGCTACGTGCTCGAGAGACTTGAACCTCAGCTCTGAAATAAATAGGACATGCTGGAGGGACAGATTCATAACCCAGTGGCTCCCTTCACTCTGGAATAAAATCCCAGTCCAGGTTAATCAGAGTCCCTCATTTACTCTCTTCAAGAGGAATCTTGATGAGTGGATGGGAGATCGTAGGTTTACCCCGGGTATCACTTCTGTGTCACTGTTAGACAGAGGCACAGTATACTAACCTTGAAAAAGGGCAAAGCAAAATTAATTTAAAATGGGTGGCGAAAGCCAAACATACTCTGGCTAGTATTATAAATGCCCTAGGGCAGATAGCCTAGTATGAACCTATGAACCTATGAACCTATATATATATATATATATATATATGTGTGTGTGTGTGTGTGTGTGTGTGTATATATATATAAATATATATATATATATATATATATATATATATATATATATATATATATATATAAAACTATGGTTTATTCCCTACCTGCATGCAGCCCGTGTTTTAGTTTGAAAACAAAACATCTTCCTTTAAACTGTAGCAAACTGCCTTCTACAAATATAGCAAACAGTTGCTGCAGTTTATACCCTGTCTGCATGGTGCTCATCTCTTAGCTAAAAAAAAATCTATTAAACTGTAGCAAACTGTTTGCTACAAATGTAGCAAATAGTTGCTACAGTTTAGATTACACACAGAGTGCTGCAGTGCTCAGGTTTCACTGCAAGTGCAATACTGGCTTTTAAAAGATGGTATTCCACTAAAGAGATAGAGGTCGTGATGAAGGATGGACGATCATGCCCACCAGCCCTTTGCACCCTGGGAAATTGCCCTTCTCACCCTGCCCTAGTTCCTCTTCTGCCAATTCAAGGCCAAAATTAAAGGCCTCTGGCTGACCATATTTGCAGAAGATTGCAAATTAGGAGCAGTCATAAAATCATCCACCAACACTAATGTTCTCCAAGAAGGACTGGCACCAACAAATAACTGGTTTCAGAGTCATGAACTAAAACTAAATGCCAAGATACGCATAATACTGTAATTCAGGAAGTCAGCCACCCTTGGTAGCTACCATGCTGACAACACAATCCTAACAGTCAACCAGTAGTCAGGGACTTGGAGACACAAATAGGCAGTAATCTAGCCTTTGACCATTATGTGACTAAGGTAGTTAGGAAATTATTGTATGTTACAGAATGGGCAAACTGTATATCAACACCTTGATTGGAATCAAAAGTTCTCCAGCAGGGTAATAATGTACAAGTAATGCCCGCTGAAAAACGAGTCCACCATTTCATGGCAGTATATCAAGCTGCAAAAAACTAATGGCCACCATTACTTTACACACATTAAGCAGTGCTTTTGTTGTTTAGCGAGTGTAAAAAAAAAATAAACAGAAAAAAGTGTGTGTGTGTGTGTGTGTATGTGTGTGTGTGTGTGTGTGTGTGTGTGTGTGTGTGTGTGTGTGTGTGTGTGTGTGTGTGTGTGTGTGTGTGTTTATGTTTCTGTCTGCGTGTGTGAGTGAATGCATGTATGAAAGCAGAGGAGACTGTGCGTGAGAGATCAAGAGAGAGTGAGAGCCATCTTGTGTGAGTGAATGCATGTATGAAAGCAGAGGAGACTGTGTGTGTGAGACTGAGAGACAGAGAGAGAGAGAGAGAGAGTGGTCTTGTGTGCATATTTCTCAACTGTCCAAATTTTCACAGACTGTCCAGATTTTTGCCTCATATTTTTGCCTTTTCCTCAAAAAATTTGTGGTTTTCTGAGGTTTTGTGGCAAATCAGTGAGGAGTGAATTCACTAAATAATGACAGGCATTTGAATTTCAGGCAGTATATATTTCAGAAAATGCATTGTAATACAATACCTTTTATTCTAACAACTTTCTAAGTTTATAAGAGCAATATTTAAAATTTGTCCCTATTTTTGGGGCTTTGTTCCCCATTATTTTTGGCTTTGTCCAGATTTTTTGTGCTAAGAGGTTGAGAGTTCTGCTTGTGTGAGTGAATGTGAGTATAGAACCAGAGGAGACTGGTTTGGGGCCTCATAACACCCCTGGGCAGGCATTAATTACACATTAACACACACTCTGTCAGGTATTATTGCTTACTTGTGCAACTCATAAACAAAAGTAGCGCATCTAGGTCCAAGGAGGTCATTGTTCCACCATATTTGGCATTCATCAAACCTATCACTGAGTGCAGTGTCCCATTTGGTATGTACCTAATCATGCACATCCAGCAATTGGAATGTCCACAGAGGTTCCTTACTAAAAGAATACAGAGTGTAAATAACATGTCCTATGCATACCTAAGTCCATTAGACATATAGGTGCCAAACCAGGGATGAATTCTTGTTTCCCATCCAGTTGTCAAAGTTACACATGATTTGGGTTGGGGAGTAACTCTGTTTCACATGCCTGGGGAGCTTGTTCCAGAAAAGGGGTAGTCTTTGGGATACATAGCTCTTTCCAGCAGGTCCTATTTATATTACAGGCAAGGTTCATCATCACGAACATGGGAGCACAATGTTCAACACCGGAAGTATACCCCTCACTGGTGAGATCAGATCACAAACTAATCTCGCTGGAGGTCCTCATCCCACCCCCACCTGAAATAAAAAAGACCACAGTAAAGAACTTCTCAAAAGCCGACTTCACACTTTTAAAGACTAGTGTGGTCTCCTTTAAGGCCCCCGAGCCGGCGGAAAACAGTACTCAAGCCGCTGAATCACTTACAAATGCCTTCTACCAGCACCTGCAGGACTGCATGGATAAGGCAATCCCAAGCAAAACAAAGACTCTTTGTACCAAAGGCAAGCATCCAGTCTGGTGGACCCCAGCCATAAACAAACTCTACAACAAAAGGAGGAAGCTACTACAAGATAGAGAAAAATCCTTAAAAGGTAAGACACCCTTGATCACTATATGTAAAAAACTAAGAGCTCTCATAAAATCATCCAAAGCAAATTTTGAGAGAAAAATAGCTAAAGACTCAAAAGACAATCATAAGGCCTTCTTTAGCTATGTTAGAAACCTGGGAGGAAACTCCCAGATATGCTCAGAACTAGTTCAAAATGATGTGAAGATTACTGATCCTACAGACATTGCCAACATACTGGCTGACAGGTTCAGTGCAAACTTCTCCCCCCCCCCAAAAGGAGAGATATCTATACCAAGTGATTGCAGCCCCCCAAACATCTCCAACGCCCAAGTGAGAACTGTTCTCTCCAAAGCAAAAAACACAGCATCCATGGGACCTGATGGTGTCCCCGGCTGTGTGCTCCACGAACTCAACGAGGAATTAAACCCACAGCTAGGACAGCTGTTTAATCATAGTCTTACCTCTGGATACGTACCCAGGGAGTGGCGCACTGCAACTGTGGTCCCACTTCACAAAGGTGGTGCCTCCACCGACCCTGGAAATTACCGGCCCATTAGCTTGACAAGCCTTATCTGCAAAGCCATGGAGAGGATCATAATGGACCTCATAAATAAAGACATAGGGAATTTGCAGACTTTGGATCCATCCCAGTTTGGCTTTGTCAAAGGCAGATCATGCCTTCTAAACTTGGTTGACTTTTTCAAACAGTCACCAAAGCCATTGATGAGGGAAAGGCAGTCCATACAGCCTACCTCGATCTGGCGAAGGCCTTTGATACAATACCCCACTCGGGTATCATTGAAAAACTCATCAGCTTAAATGTTAACCCATACATCACAAGATGGGTTGCAAACTGGCTGAGTGACAGAACCCACAGGGTCAGAGTTGCTGGCGCCATGTCAGACTCAAAGCCTGTCACAAGTGGTGTCCCACAGGGCTCAGTCCTGGGCCCACTCTTGTTTGGCATCTACTTTTCCAAGTACAAGCAAACACAGGAGGGTTATGGCTGACAAAGTTTGCAGATGACTGCAAACTGGGCCATAGTAGAAAACACATCTGACACAGATATCCTTCAGAAGGGTCTCACAGAAACGGATAACTGGTGCCAGAGCCATGGCCTAAAGTTAAATGCCAAAAAATGCATAGTCATACCCTTCGGGAAAAACAAGGTTACCCCTAGATACCAAATAGGTGGCAATCCACTGAGCACAGAAGAAGTTATCAGGGACCTGGGGACCCAGGTTGATAGTAGTCTGTCATTCGACACCCATGTAGCTAAAGTAGTTAGGAAGACCTTCTACATTGCCCACCTTATCATGAAGGGATTCTCATCTAGATCAAGGGAGGTCATAGTCTCCCTATACTCATCACTCATCAGACCAATGATTGAGTACAATGCCCCATTCGGAATGTATCTGACCCGACACTTGCAGCAGCTGGAGAGGCCACAAAAGTTCCTCACCAAAAGGATAAAGGGTCTCAAACATCTGTCCTATGCTGCCTGACTGAAAGAACTCCAGCTCTATTCAGTCGCTACCGCTTGCTCAGAGGTGACCTTTGCCTAACATACAAGGCCATGTCAAACCCAGATTTGATGAATATGCTTCACCTCAAAAATCTAGATCCGTCAGAGCCACAAGGGCAGGAGACTTAAACCTCGACACGGCTATTAATAGGACGTGCTGGAGGGATAGATTCATCACCCAAAGACTCCCTATGCTGTGGAATAAAATCCCGGTATATGTGAGGCAGAGCACCTCGCTGGCCTTGTTCAAGAGAAATCTTGACCAATGGATGGGAGATCGCAGATATACCCCAGGGATTACCTCAGTGTCACTGCTCGACAGAGGCACAGCAAAATAATGGGTATAGTTCCCCATACTAAAGGGGTGGCGTAAGCCACAAAACTATGGGCTAGGCTTGTAAATGCCCTCGGGTAGATAGCCTAGTATGAACCTATGAACCTATGAACCTATAAGGTTTAAGTCTTTAGAATGCATAATTCTGGTGCTGTTTGTTTTGTGGATATGCAGGAAGTCCATCAGGATGGGGTCCAAGAATGCCTTGTATGCCAGGCATAGATTTCCCCTCAGCAGCCTGTAGGAGATAGAATACAGGCACAGGGCTTTGATTGCAGTTTGCATAGGACATGTTCTTTATGCCCTGTGTTCTTTTAGTGATCATCTCTGTGGATGTTCCAGTTGATGGATGTGCCTGGTTAGGTACATACCAAAGGGGGCATTATACTCAATAATAGGTCTGATGAATGACGAATACAGTGCAACTATGATCTCCTTGGACCTTGAAGCCATACCTTTTTTTTAAGTTGCATAATATAGAATGATTTCCTCACTAATGCAGACACATGGTGGTTGAAGGCTAGATTACTATCTATGTGTGTCCCTGCTTTGAACAGTTACTGATATATAGTTTCCATAATTTGTCACATTTTTTTTCATATTTGCAAATCATATTCAAATAATATAATGTTTGAATTTGGTCATCCTACAAACAACCAGTTGTAATTATCACTTAAATAAATAAAGTAACTCACATAGCACCTTTATTCTGTACTACCATTCTAGATGGCTATATGGGTAACCATAAATTTATACTGAGATTTTAACCTAATTTAACTAGTGAAACATAACATACTCATGTTACTACTCAGGTGAATTGGCTATGATTCTCAATGTCTCTCTTGATGCAAACTTTTAATAGCAGCTTATGTACCTGTGAATCTATGGCCCATTAGTCTTAGTTACATAAAGGATCAAGACTTCAGTGGTTCAGAACTTACCCTTCATTGCTTCTAGCTATGATGAGTATCTAAAATTACAGTATTTTTCTCTGTCCTGCCACAGTATTTTTCATCCTAGCAATTACTTATGGAGGCCTCCTTCAAAGTAATGCACTCTTAAAGTGTTTCAGTCTTTAATGCATTAAGTGAAGTGAAGAGACCAGTTCTTAATTATTGTAACACTCCAGTTTAACACACCTGAGGATGCACTTTAGTTCATGTGTACTCAGTTCCAATGTTTGTTAGAACACACCTATGATCATGAATGAAATCTTTCATACCATCTAATTCCTAGAGGCTTACTTAAAGTAGTATTACATCTCCATCAAACTCCTGCCACTGTCCTATTCCTCCTCTATATTGACTGAGATTAAAAAGTCACAAGTTATATTCCCAATACATTCAGTCTCCGTTACTTCTTGAAGTGATTGTAGGAACAATTTCTTTAACTTAGGCTTTTTTCGGAATTTCTAAATGTTCTAGCACCCTTCATTGAATGAATCTTCAACATGGCTAGAAAGAGCAATCTATAATTTAATGTGTCTCTTATACTATCTAGTATTGTTCATAAACTGAACTTCAGTTGAAAAGTTACGTATGTCGAAATAAATCATGCTGGACATGAATTGTTCAACCCGATACTATAACCTTCCTTACTAGTTGTCATAACTGCCACAGGACTTGTTTCTTCTCATCTGTATATACAAACTGTACCAAAATCACCCTGACTTTACAGTGTAGCATTTATAATACAGAGAGTGGCAATTGCATCACCTTCTCAATTAACAGAGGTGACTTTGTAAATCATATCCATAAAACCATCTTGGTTTTCACAAAATCTATTAAATCCATCTTGTGGAAGTTGAGGAAATCCATTAAATCCAAACTGTTTTCTCCTTTCATTGCTCTAATCAATCTCAAGTTTTTCATCCAAGTTTTATCTTTATGTTTTGCAGATGTCCCTCTTTGATCACCCAAATATCCATTGTGTTTCACACTTCCACTTCCTACTGCTGAATGAGCATCATGACAAGCTTCTTACCATGCAAACACTCTGTGTCATCTACTTCAAACCATTCCAGCCTTCTGATATAGCCATTCAATAAAGAGTCTATTTTCCATAGTCCAGACTTCACCTTATCCAAACTTAGGTCTCTGGTTCTAGTATCAGTGGATAAATTGGACTTGTGGAGAAACAGGAGGTCCAGAACAATCAGGTCTCTAATGAAGCAGTAAGTGAGACAGAAATCACCCCTCAGAAGTCTGTCAGACAGTGACTAAAAGGGACTTCAGGCCTATAATCTTTTTGGTTGGGAACCTTTCAGATAACCATAATTTTATCATTTGGGGGTCTTTCTGATTATTACTTAATATGATTTATGAGATAAATCTCAATAAATCTCAAAGGAATGAGATCTTTACATCTCAGTACATTGTTGTTTAATTTAATCTGAAATATTCCAGGTTATTAGTTGTGTAGTACCCTCATTTGGATATATTTAATAGGCAATGTTTAGCAGCATCATACTCTTCATTGCAGTACCTTTGGGACAGGTTTGTGAACCGTGTTTCACTATGTTGTGGGACTTGAACTGTGCAGCTGTCCTATGCACTATATGCTATGTGAGTACTACCCTTAATTTGCTAGTTTCAAGTGTAATTCTTAATACATTTCTAAACAATAATTAAAAAAGCAATCAATTACTTTGAATATAAAGTTATAAGACAGGCCTCTCATGCTAAACTGATATCCTAGGGAAAGTAAAAATAGGTGCAGTTTTGTACTAAACATAGATATACCACTTCAACCAAAACTTTATAATGCCAAAAGGTTTTTAAATACAACATGCAGAAGTCAATATTGCAGACACACACATCATGTCACATCCTTTTTATGAAACAAATACTGTCGCTGATTTGCAAGATCATATACAAGTTTTGTACCTGACAACACATCTTCAGTGTGCAGGGAATATTTATTTGCTGCACTTTGTTACATTTTAACTATGTAAATCTGATGCCACACATACTTTTTGCAGTTTATCCTCACTGCCATAATGCTTTTTTCTAATTGCCTCAGCATGATGTCATTCAGTTTACATCGTGCCCTTGATGGCTTGCTCAGCTTTTTTTTTCATTGTGCACATTTGATAGCATCTTTGCTAGCTGGATTCTTAAGACTACAAGTTTAGTTTTGGTAGTGGTTCCTCTTACATATCTACATTGTTGCTGAGTAAGAGGAGAATTTTATCCATAAGGCAGCATAATATGAATGTGCTCCACAATAAGATACTATATCTTGTCAAAAAGTAAGGTGTCAGTTAACTAAAACATCCTGCAGCCTGTCCGGTAAGGAAACTGAAATTTGGAGTCAAATTTGGACTCAAGCAGTTAAAGTCCTCATATGTCAAAATTGTTTTGATGTCTATGAAATGCCTGCTAAATACTGTTTAGTAGAGCTGAAGAATAAGTTTGCTGTTATGAGGAGTGACAGGTCATATTGTAGTGTCTACATCAGTATCAGTGAATTATACTGTACATAGCAGGAAGTTACTATAGTTGTATGACTGCACAGCAGATGGACCAGTTCTAGTACTTTAAGTTCATGATGTTCACATCTTTAAATTATGGCTGCAAGAATCTGTATTTCATGCTTATTTGTTTGGTTTTATATAGTCAGCAATTAGAGTTGCAGTTTACTTCATTCACAGAATGGTTCTGATTTCCATTAGAGTACTTGTGTGCATCCAGATAAAAGAATCAAAAGATTTTCTAAACCTGTACAGCCCCATGTATTACTCCTCTGACTAACGCATTTATTTACTACAGATCTGATCACTCAGAGTGAGAAGGATTGTTATAAGATGAGCATATATTTGTTTAGAAGCACACTATGTAACCCTAGTATGTGTTGACAATAAACATATAAAGATAATCTTGTTCAATTTTACACTTTTAATGATTATGTTATAACTGGTACAGTTCTGTCATTCATGGAATAACATGAAGGCTTCAGTATGAGACACATTCACAGAAATGCAAGAGTCAAACACATGGCTACAGAATGCAGTTCTTTCACAGACCATTACCATAACCCTAAGCAACACATCAGAATGCATTTCTACCATTCCCAAGGAGGCAATTGCTGTGACACTTGTTTTATGTCTTTTAGGTAGGCAGTTCATCAGCATGCCAGACAAAAATTTTTGCACAGCCTGCAACAAATTATGCTAATATCCAAGACACTAAATAAATAGTTGATGAAAACTAAAACAATATGATTAGTCCTGCTTTGCTACACAAAGAATGGAATGCTTTCACAGAGACTAACATAAGCAATCCACTGTGAAAGAAAGCAGGTTGCATGAAAGTTCACAATATTTTAAATAAGAGCATATCTGGATATGAATCGAGAATAAATATTGTGTTACATTCTACTGATACTGTGCCAGGTATATGGTTTATCAGATAACAAAAAGGAAATGTACCAGATCTTATGATCCAAATTCACTGAGCTAAAATTCCTGTTTTAATAAAAAGGCATGTGCAGCTTTATAGTATCAAAATGATGGTGTTGCAGCTGCAAAGTATAAACCAGTCGGGTACCTGGTACAAGTAACTAAGAGAAGTAAGTGTCCAGCTCGGTTACACACATGCCTCATATCTAAGGTCCAAATTTGGCAGCACCAAAACAATAATAATCACTTTGAACCTCCCTAGTTCGTGCCTAAAAAGGGTCCTCAGAGTGCATTTACCTGATTAATGTGAAATAAATAAGTGCATACATTTCTGTGCCCAATAACTACAGTTAAAAAAGAACTGACAGAAAGAAACTATTCAAACTCAATAACAAAATAACAACCATTCAAAAAAAGAGTTTCCTCTTAAATGCTGCAAAGAGTTTAGTGAAACCATAGAAAACGTTTCCTCAAAGACAAGACCAAAACCAGAGGAGGGAACTTAATAAATAAATACAAATACGCCCTAATGAGCTCCATAAATTAAATGAGACAGTAGAGGTTAAGAGATTTAAGCAGTTTTCTATATTTACATAAAACTGTTATATAATTAAGTAAACCGACAAAACACTCTGCACACTGATTTACAGTCATGCCATTTAATCTAATTGTGGTAACACTATTAGAATGCCAATAAAATACATTCAATTTAGTTCTCTTGCCTTCAGAGTTTCGGCTTTTGCATGAGTACTGAATAGCATTCCACTTTTTCTTGCTCTTGGTTTCTTGGAAACAAGTACAATGGCTCCCTAGAAGTAGTCATTCTTTTTTCTTTTGAGGTGAATGTCAGATAATCCATTTAAAATAATTGTAGTAGGAATGAGCTGAATTAAAAAAGGGGGTTCTTTGTTGCTGAAGAGAAATTCCAGTGCTGCTGGCTACTGAAATGGAAGAAAATAAGAAAAAGAAGTTGTGAACTACCTTTGTGTAGTCCGTGGGCTTGATGTGTGTGTCTCTGTCTCCCACCCCCTCCGTTCACATACTTAAAAAGAGTACACAGTAAGTAAAACAACAAAGAAGTCAGTCTCTTAAAGATTAAGGTTATTTCATTGTTGGTCTGTTAGTTTCCATATTCAGAAATCATGCTTTTTTCACTTGTTCAGAAGACCCATTGTCAAGGTAAAGTATTGCAGAAAGTAGCATTTTCTCAAACCGCAATTAAATGCCCAGTACCCAGCAGGGAGGGGAAAGATATCAACAAGAACAGGTTTTGTATTGCCCAATTACTGCACTTCAGATAATCTTTGTAATACTACAGTGCTATTTTGACTGATTACGAACATACAGTGATCTATTTCAAAACAATACGCAAACTCCAAGAATATGGACACATTGAACGTTAAAGATATTTAATAACTCACAGAGCTTTCAGGTTACAAAAACCATTCATCGGTGTATAACAACTGCATAAAAACATGACATTTTATACTCTCAATGACACATAACACAGACCATAATTAACCAATAGAATACTTAACAATTAATTACCTAGCAAATAATGTTGTCTATAAAATACCGTCACAAAAATACAAAAGTCTTACTTTATCTAAGACACATAAAAATACATAAAGTTATTTAAAACCTCTAAGAGTAGTAAATAATCTAAAACCTAAACATCATGGTTTATTAATTTATTACTCTACATTAATTACTTAACTGCATTTGTTTTTTCTTGAGTACAGGTTTGATACTGACTGATGCATTCAGTCCTGGTGGATGCTCAGCATTAAGTCTCAAGATCCATTCTGACTCATACAATTCCAGAAGTTATTCATGTCGCATCCCCCTAATATTTTTAAACGTTATCTGTATAACACAATATGCACAGCATTTTACATTGGCAAAAGCACAAGGAAGCTTAAAGAGAGGATCAATGAACACAAACCAGAGAGTAAAAGAAGCATTTCCACTAATGCCTTCTATAAGCATATTATGGATAAAGGTATAGAACATCGTTTTAAATTTCATGTTATATTTTTATGTGTCTTAGATAAAGTAAGACTTTTGTATTTTTGTGACAGTATTTTATAGAGAGTATTAATTATTTGCTAGGTAATTAATTGTTAATTATTCTATTGATTAATTATGGGCTGTGTTATGTGTCTTTGAGAGTATAAAATGTCATGTTTTTATGCAGTTGTTACACACTGATGAAGGGTTTTTGCAACCTGAAAGCTCTGTGAGTTATTAAATATCTTTAACATTCAACGTGTCCGTATTACTGGAATTTGCTTTTTGTTTTTATAATTAGAGTTGTCTCCATTAATGGTTAACCTCAATGCTGGACTTGTTTGTTTTTGCTATTTCAAAACAATGCCAGCTCATTCAAGAGTCAATATGAAAGACAATAAATTATAATTTTTTACCAATGTAGAAGTAATGGTAGTCTATCATTCTAACAGTGAAGAAAACACTTTCTCAAAAGTATATGACTTTCAAAATCTAGTTACAAATAAAGCTTTCTTTTGGATAAACACCTGGCTTCAGTGAAATATAAGACTAAGGTGATAACATCAGTTTTAAAGAAGCTGACTGACAAGAGGTTAATAGACTATCAGTTGCATTGACATGAATATACTTATCCTGTCTAGAATGGTACCAACATTGTTTTTTTTTATTTAACAAACTGTGATCTTTCATTAAATCATGATGATCTATTTCTCCTTACTAAAATTAATTATCTACAGGACTTTCAATATGGAGGGATGAGATCACCCCACCTTCACCACCCAAACATACAGGAAAATATGTTTTATCTACAAGGTGTAAGTAATCTGAACTCATGGGTTTGTTTGTAAATAAAGGGGACCTGCTGTTTATCAACATTGTGTTAAGTCATGCTCAGAATGTTAAAGCTGGGGATAACAGTCTTACACTGCTCAGCACATTAGAATGTCAGCCCTGCTTATTTCCGAGACCGATTGCTGTATTAGACTCAGAGAAGACACAGATGATAAGTATTATGTAATGTTTTCACATTTCCCCACATTATCTAAGTAACTGTGACCTCGATGTTTATAAATCTGGCAGTTAGAGAAGATTATGTAGATGATTAAGGCGCCAAACTGTTAATCTGACTTCTGTAGTTGAGGGTAGAGAAAATGATTCCTTCTACCTCCATTTGACTTTGAGCAAGACACTTGACCAGACAATGGTCTCAGGTCACTACTGAAAAAATAATACCGTATACATAGATGTCAGTCAGGGCTGGCATTATAGTTAAGATGTTTACCTTTCGGACAGAAAGTGCAGGGTTTGATTCTCACCTTGGGAAGCAAGGCTAAGCTTAAAAAGGCCCCCTGGAGTCATTAGCCTAGTAATCACACACACACATATATATATATATATATATATATATATATATAAGTCCCCTACACATGATCGAAATCCCAAAAAGCCAATTCTCATATGGCCGAGACCATATGATCGGCTTTTGGAATTTCAAACGTGCAGAATAGGTATCTCTGTATAGTGCGGAATGGGAAGATTTCCATTTTCCACACTGTAATGCAATCTCAGAGTTGGTATATTTAAATTGCAGGAGGTGTGGGGAGTGCAGCAGGGGCTTCCCCCCTGCCATATGGGAATCAGCTTTTTGAAATTTTGATAATCTATAATAGACTCATATATATATATATATATATATATATATATATATATATATATATATATATATATATATATATATATATAATTTTTAAAATCTAGTTAAGGATTGTGCAGAGTGCTCCACACTGGGGGTGCACGGAAACTTTAGAGTTTTGTGCCAATAGTTTGTGCATGTGCTGCTTAGGCTTTTTGGCAATTTTTCTATTTTTTTTTTTTGGTGTTCACCTTCCAAGATATGTTATTTCTTAGTAAATCCATGAATTACTTTTATAGGTTCATCAGCACTTACTAAACTATTGATCTCTGAAGATCATAAGAAATCTTGCTCTGTATTGGAATATTAATTTTCCAAAAACTGGCTGAACAAGTATATGTTGGGGTAATTACATGTTTACTCTATCCTTGAGGGCCACTTGTGTTAAACCTGGGGTTAGTTTGTGGATACCTATCCATTCATCCAAGTTACATTTGAATAAAGTAAGGGAGGTAGTTTGCCTTATGTGGAGAGAAAGATGGTTCCACAGAACTGGTAGTCTCTGTGACATTACCACTCTAGCATGTTCTGTTAATCTTGCAAAATAGAATGAGGTCCCTCAAGCGGTTCTTTCTGATATCATTGGACTTCCCAATATGTAATAGATCTGAAATAAGAAGTTCTGTTAAGGCTCTATATGCAATGCAGAGGTCACCTGTCGGTAGCTTGTGTGATACTGAGAAGAGAGGCAAGGCTTTGAAATAGTCTCTGTAGTTTTTATGATCTAGGTCCTTATTTTTTAGTGACTAATGTTGTGGTTATTCCAACTGTGAAAATTATTTATACAAGTGCATTCACAAAGGGGCATTATACTCAGTGATTGGCCTAATGAGTACTGAGTAAACTGTTATAGCCCTAAATCTGGATGCTATACATTTAGCTATAAGCTGTGCAATAAAAATGGTCTTTCTTACATTAGTGGATATGGTGTTATCAAAGGACAGTTCATTGTCAACACAGGTACCCAGATCTGTAACTAGGGATCAATTTTCAGGAGATGTTGTCAATAGGATAGTTACAAAGGGAGTCATGCTTGCCGATATATAAAATTATACATTTTTTAGCATTTTGTTTTGGTGGTTTTGGCACCAGCTATTTGTCTGAGAAAGGTCCTTTTGTAGGATTCTGGTACCCTCAGTGGAGTTTAAGATGGCAACAAGTTTGCAATTGCCTGCAAACTTGGTTAACTACAATCCTTTTACATTAGCTTTGACTTCTCAGAAGTAAATGCCAAAGAGATATGGTCCAACGCATGAACCCTGGGGTACTCTACTAGTGACAGGACTTTTGGAGTGGTTAGAGTTAACCAGCCTTACTTTTTTGTGTTTTATTTATGAACCAATTTGCTATCCAATAAGATACATAGAGGTTAACATTTAGGTGAGAGACCTTATGTACAATGCCTGAACATACCTTTGCAAGGGTCAAATAGGCAGTGTGGACTGATCTGTCCACATCAATTGTCTCAGGTATTTTATCAAAGAAGTCACCCAGGTTTAGTAGACAAGACCTGCCCTTGACAAATCCAAACTGGGTTGGTTTGAGAGTATGTTTATCACCTATATCTCTATTTATTAGTTCCATAATGTTTCTTTCCATATTATGTGGCTGGTCAGGCTTATGGATCTGCAATTACCAGGGTCCATTGTAGCCCCACCTTTTGAGGCTAACATTGAATAACCTTTTGAGGCTTACATTGAATAGCCTCTATAGGGTATCTGACAATTCATGTTTCAGTCTAATCAGTAAGTAGCCTGATATGTTATCCAGACACATAGTTGTACTCTGTTCTTGGTATTAGATAGTGCCTTGATAATTTGTTTTTGGGAGTTTTGTGGAAGAAGGATAGACATAGGCATTTGATTTTAGAATATTGGATAGGGGAGGGGAGTGAAGCTGAAACTGACTTTGTCCATTAGTATATTGGCTATGTCCTTTGGGTCTGAATATGTGATAGTATTTTCTATTAGCCCTGTGCAGTACTAGGCATTCTTTCCAGTATTTTTAATATGGTTAAAGAAGGCTTTGTAGTTATCTTTCACCGGGGTGCCAATTTTTACCATATATATATATATATATATATATATATATATATATATATATATACAGTTCCTGTTGATTAAATCATACTTTGTTTAGGTTATAAAAAAGGTGTTTTTATTCTCTTAACAGATAAATTAATTTTGTATGCAGTGTGTGTGTGTGTGTGTGTGTGTGTGCATTTGTTTCCTATGTATCCTGTTTATATTGGTGTTTCACCACAGAGGTTTAGTTTTGAATTTGGCATTGTGTTTATTTCTTAAAGGGACAGATGCATCTGTGCAACTATTTACATGTGCATAAACTTGACAATAAAGAATTCCCGATAAGCAGTAAGGTCTTAGAGGTGGGGGGGGGGGGGGGGCTTTAAATTTAGTTAGTTCCTCACTCAGTTTTAAAAGACTAGCCTTCACATAGTCTCTGAATACTGAGGTATTGGAGGACACTTCTGGCTTCACTCTTAAGGAGAATGTGATGGACTTGTGATCCAATTTGAACAGGAAGGAGGTTACAATATGTGGGAAGCAGACCTATCACATACTGGTAAGGACCAAGTCCAGGAATTTATCTTCCCTAGTTAAGGTTTGACTAACTAGTCCAAAGTGTTTGTATTTATGCAGTCAAGAAATCTCTGGGAATATATGTCTAAAGACATACAACTCTCCCAGTCATATCTCACAACCACTTAGAGCAAAAAATCTGGACAAAGCCTAAAATGATGGGGGGGGGGGGAGACAAATAGGGACAGATTTTAAATATTGCTCTTACAAACATATAAAGTTGATGGAATGACAGGTTTTGCATTAGCATGAATTTTCTGAAGGATGTGGAGTCTTAAACTCAAATGTTTGTCATTATTTAATGACTTCAATTCTCAGCTATTTGCCAGAAAAGTACAGATTTTAGAAGGAACACACCAAAAATATGAGGCAAAAATCTGGACATTCTGCGAAAATCTGTACAGTTGAGAGGTATGCGGCCAATGCATGATGGGGTAGTTGAAGTCTCCAAGGACAGTGGTGTTTGCCTAAATACAAAAAACATTTTTTCATGTATATATGAAAGAAGCAGTCAAGTGTTAACTGACCAGAAAGGCAAGCCAGCAGAATAGAGTAAGGTATTCATAAATACAAGAAAAGCACTCTTAGCTAAAAGTCAAGATTTAGAATTCTACCTCAGTCATTTAAGATGTTATGTGATCCTATCTCGCCTACATTCAGTACTGATGGGCTCGGAGCCGATCCCTCGGCTCTGACTCGGCATGCTATGCTATAGAGCGAAGCCTCTTATTGGCTGAGCTATTTCTTATCCCAGGATGCACCACCACTAATCCCCCAGATCTCGTTTGCCACTTACAAGCTAGGACGTGGTCTCAAACTTGGCTGAGCTAAGTACTGTTTTCTTCAAAGTTTCTTGTCAGGAATTTTGCTATTTTTACCCCAAAAGCTGTTTTAACAGCTATTGTTGTTGTACGAGTGTGTTTTGATAACTTTTGTTGAGAAAAATTGTGTTTTGGGTTAAGGGAAGGTTTCCCGTTTAAGTTAGAGGGGCCTTCCCCTATTCTTATCTAGCGTCTTTTGTTTTTTTCAGGAGGTCAAGTACCTGCTTAAGTTAGAGGGTCTTGACCCTCCTTTTCAGTGGTTTTTGTCCTGATATTGTGCATTGTGTACTGTCTTGTGTAAAGAAAGAAAAAAAAAAAAAAAAAAAAACTTGGTTTTCAGTTTTCCTTGTGGTAAAATCTTTTACTGAACAGCTTCTTTAACTAGTTTTCTTAGTGAACTGTAGTCAGCATGTCTAAGGAACATAGACCCTCTGGGTTTAAAAAGTGCGCGAGGTGTGGTTACAAAATGTCGATAACTGACGACCACTCCTCGTGCGTATATTGTTTAGGCGCCAAGCACCTACAGGAGTCCTGTAGCGTGTGTCATGCCTTTTCTTCTAGAGTCCTCCAAGAGAGGAAGAATAAATTAATATTAAAAGGGCTGATTAAACTCTCCTTCGAGGAGGCCTTATCTTCCTCTTCCTCTCCTACCAAGAAGAAAAAAGCATCGGCTCCGACCAGTCTGTCGGAACCGACTGCCAAAAAACCTAGGCAGGCTTCTCCATCGGCTCCACGGACTTTGGAGCCGAGGGCGGAACGGTCTGCCTCGATGCCTCCAGTCTCGACCCCTCTGGTTTCAGAGCCGAGGACTGGGGCATCGAGAGGCGGGTCACCTTCATCGGCTCCACTGATTTTGGAGCCGATGAGGGTTGCCAGCTCAGACTCTTCCCCTTCGGCGCCGAAGTCCTCCTCGGCACCGAGGGAAATTGTTTTGAGGTCTCCCTCGGAACCGATAGTAGTCGAATCCATTCGGAGCCAGTCACCTAGTCCTATGGAGCCGATGGAGAAGTCGGTTCGGACCCGATCGGTGTCATCTAGATCCTCCAAGATGTCTGATTCGGACATCGACAGGGTGCTCCTAAGACTTTTTCAGTCTCCGGTGTTCCAAAAGTTAGTTTCGGCTCCAGCCCATTCAGCTTCGGAGCCGATGGCCCACTCTGTTGTTATGGTTCCTCCTCCAACAGCCTCAGCACCATTGAAGCCAGTGCTGGTGGAGCCGATGGAGGTTTTCGGGTCGGGCCCGACCCTTACTCCAAACCCGGCTCTCGAGTCGGAGTTCGGTACGCGGACTTCCTCTGTCGGCCCCGGGGGGGTTGCTTCGGGACTGATGTTTTCGGTCCCAGGCCTTCCTCTCAGTGCATCGGCTGCGGGGGTACCATCTACCGTTGTGGCCACGGAGGTGGGACCTTCCCAGGATTCTGGTGGTCCCTCCTTCAGGGCCATAAGGAGTGTGTTAGCCAAATCCTCTTTGGCTACCTCCACGGTCTCCCCAGCACCTTCCCTGCAAATGGAGACCGGGTCTTTGGCAGTTCCCCTGTCCTTAGACAGTGGAGCCCCGGGGCCTGAGGTTACCCCCACTGGGGGTTCCCCCCCTCCTGGAGGTCCCTCTGAAGCTTCTTCGGAGGAACCCCCTAGGAAAAGATCGTGCAAGAGGAAGCACGTTGACTCCCCCGATGAGTCTCTCACATCAGACACTGATCTTGATGATGCAGAGGGGTCCCCTAAGTCATCCTCAGATGATGTCTCCTTTGCAGACATCCTGGAAGCCCTTAAACAACGAGGCGGCTGGCAATCCAAACCCCCTTCTGCTGATGAGTCGGTGTTCCTTAAGGCCTTCGGGGCTCAGCCCTCTGCCTCCTGGGTGTCTCCGCCCTTCGACGAGCTCCTAGATTTGATCTGTCGAAGGGCATGGGAACACCCAGACTCTGTGGAACCGGTGCCTGCTCGTCCAAATAAGTTCCTGTCAGCACCCCCAGAAAAGGAGTTTTTGACAAAAGGTGTGGCTGTAGATGCCTTGGTGGTGGCATATGCTACCCAGCAAGATGTAGCAGAGGCTTCGACGTCCGTCCATCATCCTAATAAGGAGTCTAGGAGCATGGATCGGTACGGTAAGTGCACCCTAAGTTTAGCGGCCTTTACTTTAAGGTCCCTGAACTATCTAACGCACTTTACCAGATTTCAGAGGGATCTGATTAAGGAACTTTCAGATACCCTCTTGGGTAACCTGCCTGAGCAGCTGGCCCAGACGGTTGGCTCTCAGCTGGCTACGCTGTCGTCCATATCAAACTCGTCCATGAGGCTCATTTCTTATGCGGCCGAATGGGCGAGTAGAGCGGCGGGTACAGGCATTGCTCTACGGAGGCAAGCCTGGCTCCACCTGTGTCATTTTGCGGAGGCCTTTAAGTCTTCCTTTGCCGATGCCCCCTTTGATGGGTCCTCTTTGTTTGGACCCAAGGTAAAGGACACATTGACCCACTGCGAGCAAGAAGGTAAGACTTTGACTGCCATAGGGGCATGATTTTCCACTCCCTTTCGGCCTTATCCTAAGGCTAAAAGAGGAGAGAAAATGTGGTTCCATAGATCTCAGAAGTCTTACCCCTCACAGCAGGATGATCCCCCTTCTAGAGGCAGGGGAGGGGGAAATTCTTCTGGAAGACGCCGTCCCAGAGGCGGCAGAGGCCCCCGCAACACTGGAGACCGTGAGTCCTTTCGTGGCTCTTCAGCCTTTCACAGTCCCTGAGGGATTGCCCGTCTGTGCAGCTCCGGAGCCAGTCGGGGGTCGTTTTTCGAGGCACCTAAAAGCCTGGGAAGGTATCACTCAGGACCGATGGGTGCTTCGAATTATCGCCGGAGGTTACGTCATTCCATTTTCTCACTCCCCACCTCAGTCCAAAAAGATCCCGGACCCGCCATCCAGTCAACGGGAGATTGCAGCCTCAGAAGTTTCAAAGCTGCTGCAAAAAGGAGTCATCCAACCGGTCCCCGCAGACCAGATCGGATTAGGGACTTACTCAAGATTCTTTTTGGTGCCAAAAAAGACCGGGGACTTGAGGCCCATTTTGGATCTCAGCATTCTAAACCATTCAGTCAAAAAGTCCAAGTTCCGAATGGTCACCCTACAATCCATTCTCCCACTGCTTGAGAAAGGTGTTTGGATGTGCTCCATAGATCTCAAGGACGCTTATTACCATATCATGGTACATCAAGCGTCCAGGAGACATGTGCGCTTCAGCCTAGGAGGCAGTCATTTTCAGTTCTGCGTGCTGCCCTTTGGTCTCACCACAGCCCCCAGGGTGTTCACCAAATGTTTGGCGGTCGTGACTGCTCACCTGAGAAGTCTAGGATTCCAGGTGTTTCCGTATCTAGACGACTGGCTCCTAACTGCCACCTCCAAGCATCTACTATTGCGGAGCCTACAAGCCATGATATCACTGGGCACTTCCCTTGGAATCACCTTCAATTGGCCAAAGTCTGTGTTGCTGCCATCTCAACGTATAAGATTCATCGGAGTAGAGATAGACTCAAACCGAATGCGGGTCTATCTACCTACAGAAAGGATACAAACCATACAGGCTCAAGTTCGAGCCTTACTTCCCAGATCCAAAGCCCCAGCCAGAATGGTCCTGCAGCTTTTGGGATCTATGTCCGCCAAGGTTCTTCTAGTTCCCCTAGCAAGGTTGCACATGAGAATTCTCCAGTGGCTTCTTTCAACTCAGTGGTCCTTTCAGGATCTCCCTCTCAGTCACCTCATATGGATCATGGAAACCTGCAAACGGGACCTTCGCTGGTGGCTGGTGCCCTCCAATCTGGATCAGGGACGACCCTTTGTTCCACCTCCTCCTGTGGCCACTTTGACTATGGACGCCTCCCAGATGGGGTGGGGGGGGCATTCCCTGAGCAGGTCAGTCCAAGGCAAATGGCATTCGGAAGAGACCCTACTTCATATCAACATCTTAGAAATGAGGGCGGTGCTTCTGTCCCTACAAGCCCTTCACGATTACCTCCCTCAGGGCGTAATTGCCGTTCACTCCGACAACATGTCAGTTGTCTGGTACCTGAACAAACAGGGAGGGACCAGATCCTTACCCCCTTTGCAGAGAGGCCATGAGAGTTTGGGAATGGGCAGTGTCGACCAAATGTTTTCTAGTGGCGACTCATATCCCGGGCAAGTCCAACGTGATAGCCGACAGACTGAGCAGAACTATCCTCTCTCCACACGAGTGGTCTCTGAACATTATGGTTGCAAATCAGATTTTCAGCAAATGGGGAATTCCTTGTTGCGACCTCTTCGCAACTCCGCTGAATGCGAAGTGCAAAAAGTTCTTCTCCCTCACCCCGGCTCCAGGGGAGAGCCCTATGGACGCACTAGCCCATCCGTGGCCCACCGGCTTGCTATATGCTTTTCCCCCAGTTCCCCTCCTTCCCAGAGTGATCCAAAAGGTGTCTCACTTGGGGAGCAAAATGATCTTAGTTGCTCCTTACTGGCCTCGTCAGGTATGGTTCCCCTATCTTCAGAAATATGCACTGGAAGGTCCATGGTTCCTGGATCAGATCCCAGACCTATTGGTTCACCAGTCGGGACTACTTCACCAGTCCCTACACACCTTAAAATTGACGACTTGGCTCCTCCTCTTCCAACTATAGTCAGGAATCATACCTTAGATCCGGAAGTTGTACACATTTTATCTTCGGCCCACAAGTCTGCTACTAAGAAATTGTATTCTAGCAAATGGAAGAGATTTGCTATTTGGGCTCAGCTCCGGGGTCTGGATCCCATCACTATTCCCGTATCAGAAGTACTGAAATTTCTAACTTCCCTTTTCAATCAAGGCTCTTCAGTCTCTACCATCAAGGTTCAATTGGCAGCTATTTCCAATTTTCACGAATCTATAAACCCACCTTTAATGAGCAACAGATTGTGTAAAACCTTCTTGAAAGGTGCTGCGCTTTTACGACCTCTGATTTCTCATCCTGCTCTTCCATGGGATCTCGATGTGGTGTTACGTGCCTTAACTTCCTCCCCCTTTGAACCGGCAGCAACATGTGATTTAAAATTTCTATCGTGGAAAACTGCCTTTCTGGTTGCGATTACTTCTGCCAGAAGGGTTTCAGAGCTTCAAGCTTTGTCTGTAAAACCTCCGTACTTGGTTTTTCACAAAGATAGAGTATCTCTCAGGTCAAATCCATCCTTTGTCCCTAAGGTTTGTTCCAGTTTTTGCCTACAACAGTCATTAGAACTTCCAGTCTTCTTTCCGAAGTATTCAAACAAAGCAGAGTACATATTCCACACATTAGATGTCCACAGGCAATTGCATTTTTATTTAGATAGGACCAAACAAACAAGGAAAACAGATCAATTGTTTGTATCCTTTTCGGATAATAAATTGGGCAAAGCCGTCACAAAGGTCACTATTGCCAAATGGATCAGGGACTGTATTTCTCAAGCTTATTCCTCTTCTAATAAAGAGCTTACGACCTCTGTCAAAGCTCATTCTACAAGAGCTATGGCTACTTCAATAGCATTCCATTCTAAGCTTGCCATTAGTGACATTTGTGCTGCGGCTACGTGGTCCTCCCCGCACACTTTCATTTCCCACTACAAATTGGATGTGGCATCTAGAGGACGAGCTTCATTTGGTTCCACAGTGCTCAGGAGTGTTTTCCAGTGAGCCACCCAGGATTTAGGTGCTAGGGACGCTGTCCCATCAGTACTGAATGTAGGTGAGATAGGATCACATAACATCTTTTAGTTATGTACTTACCATAACTTTAGATGTTTGGGATCCATCTCGCCCACATTCCCAATAACCCACCCTCCTTCCCCCTTCCTTGGAGATCAGAGGATATCAGAAGGTCCGAATCCTGTTGTTTCATCTTGAAACATCTGGCAATGTTATATAAACAAGTTGTGTATGTGTGCATGAATGCGGACAAACAAGATCTGGGGGATTAGTGGTGGTGCATCCTGGGATAAGAAATAGCTCAGCCAATAAGAGGCTTCGCTCTATAGCATAGCATGCCGAGTCGGAGCCGAGGGATCGGCTCCGAGCCCATCAGTACTGAATGTAGGCGAGATGGATCCCAAACATCTAAAGTTATGGTAAGTACATAACTAAAAGTTCTACAAAGTGGTGGCTTTGGATTTAAGGGGCTTATAAACATTTTCGTTTGGTACTTTTCTTTAAGGAAATTATATAGAGCTAATGAGTGGGGGCACTGGATTTCCATTAATGTACTATTATTTTTGTGAATAATTGCTTTTCAAAATCAAAGTAAACTTTATTGTCATTTAGACCTACACACGTGTAGCCTAAATGAAATTTCATGCATCAGCTCAATTCTTGAGATTACAAAGGAAAGTGAAACAACACATACAAGTAGAGGAATAAACTTAACTAACAAATACAGTACTATTCCCAGTACACACAAGACAGAGCAGACAATTTTACCAACACTCATATAAAAAAGAATACCCTCCCCTGAGTTAAATGAACTACCCTATTTAAAATAATGCAAAACACACTACAAATTGAACAATGCCTAAGTTATTTGTCTAATATTGCACTTGAGTGAGTTAAATAATACTGACTATGGACATAATAAATATATATTGCACTTACTTGGAACATTGTAAGTATATATTGCACAAATAAATAAAAATTGACTTATTGTGTGTCCAGACCCCTGGGACTAGTGCCGGAGTTCAGAAGTCTAATCACTGTAGGGAACAAACTGTTAATGAATCTTGTAGTTCTGCAGCGGATACTGCAATAGCTCCTGCCCAATGCCAGGTTCTTAAACAGTCCATGCACAGGATGCATGTTGTCCTGTATTATTTTGGTGGCCTTTCAGATGCTCTTTGCAGAATAAAGATGTTCTGTCAATGGAAGACTGGAACCTGTTACCTTCTCTGCAACCCTTACCCTCTTCATAGCACTTTCCTTTCTGTAACTGTGCAGCTTCCAAACCACATTGTGAAGTTGCAGGTGAGGATGATCTCTATTGCACCTCTATAGAAGGTGGAGAAAATATGAGGAGGAAGCTTAGCTTTTTTCAGCCTCCAAAAAAGTGGAGGCATTGGTGCACTTTCTTGACCAGTTGGCTGGTGTTTCCCAACCACAAGAGATCCTCTGATATGTGTACACCCAGGAATTTCTATGGCTTCTGTAATGCCAATGATTTCTCTTTCATTCACTTTGTGTTTACTCACTTAATCCATTCTAGTGTTGAGGAGCTGGAGTCTTTTCTGGCACTCAATGTGTACAAGGCAGAGACACTAATCCTGGATGGGCTACCAACCCATTACAGGCCATACACACACACACACACACACACACACACACACACACACACACACACACACATACACATATGCATGCACACACACATGCACACACACACACAGTCTTGCTCACACATTGCATATATACCTACAGGCAAGCTGGAGGATCACTAACTCACCTATGGCATGTTTTCAGGATATGGAAGGAAACTTGCCACTGTGCAAAACTCCACAAACTCACAGGGAGGGCATGCAGACTGCACACTGACACATAGAAGACACTCTGGTTTATATTGTTCATGTGTCTTTGTGTGGTGTGGTGTGCACTTATGTGCCCCCATGTGTGCGTGTGTCTTTATGTGTGCATTGTGTACGTGTGTATTCCTGTGTGCATTTCAGTGTGTGGCTGTGTTTTGCACATGTATGTTCATGTGTGTGATTGTGTGTGTGTGTGTGTGTGTGTGTGTGTGTGTGTGTGTGTGTGTGTGTGTGTGTGTGTGTGTGTGTGTGTGTGTGTCTGTGCGTGTGTGCATGTGTGCGTGTGTGTGTGTGTGTGTGTGTGTGTGTGTATATGTGTATGCTTTCTCATGTCATGTTCTGTGCCTCAAATACATATCAGTAAAAAGTGCTGTATAGCTCAGTGTGAATGAGCACTGTTTACAGTGACCATTTTACTACTGGGAAAGGAACATGGCAGCTTTTTTGTCCTTTACCAGTCATGTTGAGTACATAGTGTATGTTTTTGTGCTTTGTGGATACATGGCAGACACAACACACTTCTGTGCATCACTGAAATAATGTATAAAGGTGTTAATGTGCATAGAGCATGGCCATAAGTAGAAACACATAACTTTTATTGTTCACACTTTCTCCACCACATAGCTAGGATGGGTGCCCTTTCATTCCTACTTTGTCTCTTGCTAATTCAACAGAAATAGAAAGGGTACTGTTTAATGTGCTATAACAAAAATAGAAAGAGTACTGTTTAATGTGCTATAACAGAAATAGAAAGAGTACTGTTTAATGTGTATAACAGAAATAGCAAGAGTACTGTTTAATGTGTATAACAGAAATAGAAAGAGTACTGTTTAATGTGTATAACAGAAATAGCAAGAGTACTGTTTAATGTGTATAACAGAAATAGCAAGAGTACTGTTTAATGTGCTATAACAGAAATAAAAAGAGTACTGTTTAATGTGCTATAACAGAAATAGAAAGGGTACTGTTTAATGTGCTATAACAGAAATAGAAAGAGTACTGTTTAATGTGCTATAACAGAAATAGAAAGGGTACTGTTTAATGTGCTATAACAGAAATAGAAAGAGTACTGTTTAATGTGTATAACAGAAATAGCAAGAGTACTGTTTAATGTGTATAACAGAAATAGAAAGAGTACTGTTTAATGTGTATAACAGAAATAGAAAGAGTACTGTTTAATGTGTATAACAGAAATAGCAAGAGTACTGTTTAATGTGTATAACAGAAATAGAAAGGGTACTGTTTAATGTGCTATAACAGAAATAGAAAGAGTACTGTTTAATGTGCTACAACAGAGATAGAAAGAGTACTGTTTAATGTGTATAACAGAAATAGAAAGGGTACTGTTTAATGTGTATAACAGAAATAGAAAGAGTACTGTTTAATGTGTATAACAGAAATAGCAAGAGTACTGTTTAATGTGTATAGCAGAAATAGAAAGGGTACTGTTTAATGTGCTATAACAGAAATAGAAAGAGTACTGTTTAATGTGCTATAACAGAAATAGAAAGAGTACTGTTTAATGTGTATAACAGAAATAAAGAGTACTGTTTAATGTGCTATAACAGAAATAGAAAGAGTACTGTTTAATGTGTATAACAGAAATAAAGAGTACTGTTTAATGTGCTATAACAGAAATAGAAAGAGTACTGTTTAATGTGTATAACAGAAATAGAAAGGGTACTGTTTAATGTGTATAACAGAAATAGAAAGGGTACTGTTTAATGTGTATAACAGAAATAGAAAGGGTACAGTTTAATGTGCTATAACCAAAATAGGAAGAGTACTGTTTAATGTGCTATAACAGAAATAGAAAGGGTACTGTTTAATGTGCTATAACAGATATAGAAAGAGTACTGTTAAATGTGTATAACAGAAATAGCAAGAGTACTGTTTAATGTGTATAACAGAAATAGAAAGGGTACTGTTTAATGTGCTATAACAGAAATAGAAAGAGTACTGTTTAATGTGCTACAACAGAGATAGAAAGAGTACTGTTTAATGTGCTACAACAGAGATAGAAAGAGTACTGTTTAATGTGTATAATAGAAATAGCAAGAGTACTGTTTAATGTGCTATAACAGAAATAGAAAGAGTACTGTTTAATGTGTATAACAGAAATAAAGAGTACTGTTTAATGTGCTATAACAGAAATAGAAAGAGTACTGTTTAATGTGTATAACAGAAATAAAGAGTACTGTTTAATGTGCTATAACAGAAATAGAAAGAGCACTGTTTAATGTGTATAACAGAAATAAAGAGTACTGTTTAATGTGCTATAACAGAAATAGAAAGGGTACTGTTTAATGTGCTATAACAGAAATAGAAAGAGTAATGTTTAATGTGCTATAACAGAAATAGAAAGAGTACTGTTTAATGTGTATAAATAAATAAAAAAGTACTGTTTAATGTGCTATAACAGAAATAGAAAGAGTACTGTTTAATGTGCTACAACAGAGATAGAAAGAGTACTGTTTAATGTGCTATAACAGAGATAGAAAGAGTACTGTTTAATGTGTATAACAGAAATAGCAAGAATATTGTTTAATGTGTATAACAGAAATATAAAGGGTACTGTTTAATGTGCTATAACAGAAATAGAAAGAGTACTCCCCGGGATTCATGAACCTTGCGCCAGGCGCCCGCATAGCGTCGGTGTTATAAAGCCAAATATGGCCACCGAGCGATTCAGGTATGAACCAATCCCACGTGCACTACTGGCGTGCGCCGGACCTGCGCCGCCCCCGGCGTAGGTATGCTAAACACACTGTGTGCGGTATTGCACCATACAAATGAAGGCAAATATCGATCCACGAAGTGGCGCAGGTGTAGCGTAAGGGCACAGCAATGTAAACCAAGAAAAACGGTTTACATTTACCCAAACATGACCAAGGAGTAATGGAAGGCTGTCAACGTCAGGTATCATACAGGTGCAATATGCCAATGGCGAAAGACACCGAGAATGTCCAAAGAAAACATGCACAAAATGTAAATAATGACATAAATGTTATGTACGCAGAAACCACAGCAGAACCCCCGGATATGTGCACAGAAGGTGCAAAACAATGAAATAATATGACAATGTCCTAAAAGAGCAGTATAATACACATCAGCTGCACAGCCACCACACACCATAGTATGTATGGAAAGCCTCAACCCCAGCGCAAGGGTTGTCAAGGAGTGGCGGCAGTGTTCGGCGCCGTAACCATGTATTAGCAGTCAATGCCATGCAAATGAGGCAGATAATAGTGAATCGCCAAACCGGTGTAAGGATGGAGCAAACGGCGTAGCAGTAGTATACCGAGGAGTGGCCTACACGGAATACATGTCAATCGCAGAGGGGTGTGCCACTGTAGGAGGAAGCACATTGGAGGCCAGCAAACATGGGCTGTACAATGCACATCACAGCAGCAGGACCGGCGTGTGAGGAAATAGATGCGCTGAGAGTACATAATGCGCGCACAGATGCATGTGCATGAGGATGACTACGTTCCCCAACCCAGTCATGTGACGGCCTCCCTGTCAACAACCACGGATATAGGAAGGTAATGCAGAGAATATGAGGAAATGTGGAAGCAGTGTAATTGGAGCCGTAATGAGCAATCAACACCAATCAATCCAGGAAGGGCAAACGGCGGCAGCTGACAACTCTGCATGCAGACTCCCGCAAAACGGGAAAGGGGTGGCATAGGAATGCAAAGATAGTAGGGGATGTAGTAGAAATGCAAAGAGCAAAGAACCAAAATAGCACAGCCAAGTACAGAGGTAGCATAACGGTGGCGGCAGACAAAATGCATCATATGCCATGTGCCTGCAGGATGCACTGCAGGCAATAGTAGGTGCAACGTGCAGAAACAGTAATGTAAGATGCAAAGCTAAGCCAATGCAGGCAACTGTAATGTAACACTAAAGGCAATACCGTTGCAGTTGCAACGGTAAAACACTGAAGATAATCCACAGATACGGCTGCACAGACACACCCAATGACATCACCGGGTATACAGCACAACAGTATAAAGTGTGAATGCACACAACACACAGCACGATTTCCCAAACGCCGCACCGTAGGGTGTAAACACACGGGAAACTTTTAATATGTATATGTTGGGTGCCGCCATGGCCGTGATGCATAGGTATGTGTCAGAGACAGCCGGAGTTGCGGAGGAGGGTGCCGACAACTACCGTAGGCCTCATAGGAGAAGGAGAGTGTTCAGACCAAGGGTGACCTACCAGGGGCTGCAAGACCTGGAGATAGTAGAGCGCTACAGGGTGGACAGGGACACGTTACAGCAAATAGTGGAGCTGTGCCGGCCACGCCTGAGAACAAGAGACAACAGAGGGGAGCCCATCCCAGTGGACACAAAGGTATGTGTGAGCTTGCGAATACTGGCTACAGGTACCTTTCAAAGGCCAACCGGGGATATAATGGGCATCTCACAGGCATCAGCATCCAGGGTACTACACCAGTTCCTGGATGCCATGTTACGACATGCCCATGAGTATATAAACTTCCCCAGATCTCAGGAGGAGTTGGCTAGCAATATGCGCCACTTCCACCGTGTGGCACAATACCCGGAGGTACTGGGTGCGATAGACTGTACGCACATAGAAATCAAGTCACCGCCCGGAGAGCAGGGTAGACGCTACATAAACCGCAAGGGATACCCCTCCATCAATTGCCAGGTCGTGTGCAATGCGCAGGGCATTATCATGGATGTGTGTGCTGGCAGCCCTGGAAGCTACCACGACTCCCATATCTGGCATGCCTCACAGCTGTATCAGGTATTTGCCAGGGGGGACATCACACAAGGTCACCTTGTGGGGGATGCTGGCTATGCACTGGAGCCGTGGATGATGACACCCATCAGAAATGCACACACACACATGCAAGAACGCCATAATGAGGCACACGCACAAACCAGAATAATCATAGAGCGTGTGTTCGGGATGTTGAAATCACGGTTCCGGTGCTTGGATACATCCGGTGGAGCCTTGCAGTAGTCTCCAGGCACATATGCCCACATATTCATAGTATGTTGTATGCTACACAATATGATTCTGCAGAAACAGCTGCTGCAGGGACATAATGGTGTAGGGCCACCAAGCCCGCCACAACTGCCAAGGCAAGCACAGGCACAGGGTGTTCAGCGCCATGAACACACTGTGCCAGCCCCAGTAGGTAGACGGAGGCGTACCCAATATGCCTATGCCTTGGCAAAGAGGGAACGTATAGCACATACTCTGACAGCGTAGGCCCCATGGACTGACACCTCCCTACCTGCACACACAGTGAAATGGACGCCACACAAACATGTCTGCCCATAATGTGTACCGTATGGGCGGACGTATGTGACTCCAACATAGGCACCACCCAAACACTGCACACCCAATAGCCAGCGGAGCATGGAACGCCAACACCTCAACCGCACGCCGGTCCTACAGCAGACGGCGTAGCCGTATGCTGCCACTTTCGGCGCAAGTTGACCACATATGTACTTATGTGCATACACAGATACGGAGATAGATATCATCACACACGTAGAAATATATGTACACATACACAGATATAAGGTACAACAGGTAAATATGGAATCCCAGGGATGCAAGTTTACAGAGAAGTAAGAGGCGAAATCTCCACATAGTAAACATAGTGAACGACAACCCGATCATCCGGGAGGGTGGGCAGAGCAGGGAACGCCAGCCATGGAAATGTCAACCTGCATCAATGCATATCCGCGGGTCGGGATGATCGCCAGGCCACGGTACAGTAACGGGATATGTGCGTGTCATATTCATAGGATATGGATGCGGAGGTACACACCGCCGCCGGCGATGCGGTCAACATAGGTACTGTGTGAAACCGTCGGTGCGAAAGCGGCAATCATACCTCTCAAGTGTACGTCATTATGAGGAACGTACCTCATTTGGGGTCTAAAACAGTTCATGTTCCTCGAAGCTCCTCAAAGTTCCACATTGAAATAGTCTGTCACACATTCATTGTTAGGAATTTATTGAAATGAAATCCTGGTAAATAGAAATGAATCATATTAATTCATTAAAGGTTCTTCTTTATAAGTAAATCAGCATATTGTAACCATCCTATGACCTTCTTAGCTGAAGTTGTTAGTAAGCCATTAGTATGTGTTCCACATTTTGCCCATTTGTTCCATATTATGAAGGTGTGTGTTCCTCATTTTGGAAATGGAAGGTTGAGAGCTATGGCGGCAATATGTGTATGTGTGAGGTGAGGTTGTTGTGTGTTCCGCTGTGTGTGTGTAATGTGTGTGCCACTGTAAAATGTGTATGTAGGTGACATGTCACAGGCGGAGAAGAATAACATGCGTAGGCATACAGTACAGGAAACATAGGCGTATGTACAGCAGTACCCACAAAGTAGTAGTGACAGCTCCTCAGTGGCTAGGCGCGTGGCGACGTAAAACAATGCAAAGCGGAAATGTCCCAGAATGTACCACAGGACCATAGCCAACAGGAGATTCAAAGGACGCATGTACAAACCATGACCGTATGTATGGCGGCCATATGGTAGACTCAACACGATACGTCGGCAACGTTACACAGCATCAGGCATGTACGGCGAAAATACGCATGTGCTATCCGGCACCGATCATGGCCACCTACCGTCCCGAAATACCGCTGTGTGTTCCACGACTGTTAAGTAAGCAAGCGCCACGAATAGGAAAGGCAACCGGTAGCATACAGGCCGTCCCAACTACAGGACCACAATCACCGTAACTATCAGTGACAAAATGCCAATGGATAGTAGGCACGCATTTGAACAACCGCAGATATATAACCGATGTGAAGGAGGAATACGTGCAGGAAGCACACATGCAGGCGATACCGACACCACACGACATCAACAAAACAAACAGTCCCAGAACAACAGACAGGTAACCTGCAGCTCCCCAAGCAGGGATGGAGCACACACACAAGCATATCGTGTATGTATAAATGCAAGACCCACACCCCGTCACCCACATCCGCAGATATACCCCATCGCACATATCAAAGGGATACCAGCCGAAACCGTAGCAAAAACATACAGGCAGTCAATGACAGCGGCATACCCACAACAAGCCGCGTGGGAAACACTAGCAGCAGCTGATGCATCCCTGCATCCGTTGTGTACAGGAATATAACAGCTATGTTACACATCTGAATGCACAACGCCATCGACAAACGCCGCCTGGACACGGACACCCACATGTCGAACAAAATACCATAGCCAACACACACAATCCACGGCTAACACCACAGCGAAATGTACCTGACACCACACATAGCGGATGCAGTCACACAAACATGATACAATACATACCATCCCCACTAAGGTATTGCAAATAACCAACGCCCACACGAGGAATGAACCATGGCCTAGTTCCGACGCGTAACGTACGAATGGAGGAGGATCACCGGTGATATGCGCATAAGTACACACCGAGGAACAGCTATTGGTGTGATGAACCCACATGCCTCAGGTAACGACGAATATAAGGAAGACTCCCTGGATATTCAAACCGTATGTTCATACCGAACAAATAGTGAAGACAAAACAAGGAGTATCAAGCAAGTAGTGACGAATACAGAACCAAAGGCCAGAAAGGTATGTCGAACCCACGAGATGTACTGGTGTGTAACGCATGATAATGTGACGAATCTGCACTGTATGTGAATGGTGTGTGTAAGTGAAGATACCTGTCCATCAGGCAGAGAGTGGTGAAAGGTGGCTATGTAATGCTAAGCCGCGGAGCATACCAACGACTGTGGACAACGTGTGCACAGCAGTGGGACAACATGTACACAGCCGGGATAACCCAAGGTCCGCCATAGGGATTTCAAACACAGAACAATGCCACCACCCACGCTGATGCTGGCAGTGGATATCCAACAATGAAGTGCCACAGCAGGGGATAGGACATGTATGTATAGTGTCACAGCACATATGTGTATGGGCATATACCTTCGATGTCATACGGAATGTGCGCACGACGTGCACATATGCCTCGCAGTAGGGGTGACCATGTCAATTATGTGTAATGCAAAGCTGTCATGATGGATATGTTCAGAAATCATATACAGTATCACAGGCATAGCATGCATGATGGAGGGATGGCCTAATGTTATGTACATAAACAGGATATGTATGGCCTGCACATATGGGACAGAGTAGTAGCAGAATAGGTACCCGAAATGGAGGGAACAGCAAGTAACCTTGTCCAAACGTTCTGTAGCAGGTGCAATGTGTGCAACAATGATGTCCGGCAGGGCCGTGTGTAAACACATGTGCAATGTACACAGTAGTGTCGCCCCCCCCACAGTAGTGTCCACTGAACAGCAGAGGTGGATGTCAACTGTATGTCTATACAGTACTTCCGCTGTGGTGGTACCATGGGTCTGTGTCACCCTACCAGCAAGGGAGCTATCACATGACCAGTGACACAGTGTGTCCCTGTGGGATGTGCACAGGACCTATGTCCCACAGCACGGTGTGTGTCCAGTCTGCGGAGGTCACACAGACGCCCAGGCTGAGCAATGTGGCATATGTGCACACATGCAGGAGTGCTCCATTCACCCTGCCCACTGCAAACGCCATGTAGGAGTACTACATGCATCAGTAATGTGGAGAACATGGCCCATGCCAGAGTAGATGACACCCCTGTGTTAGTGGTATGCAGGTGAGTACAGATGTGTTTCACGACTGTCATTTGCATATGTAAACTGTCTGAGCCGGGTAGACATCACGGCATGACTATACTTTGACATGTAAAGTTGTATCCATTGTGTAAGGTACACCACACATGTGTTATTGTAACACTGCCCGCATGTACATGTGTGTATGGCACAGGTACAAGTGCACCCAATGTATCAGCTAGACATACAGTCCAGAAATGTGTGGCCCTGCACATGTGTACCCACGCCATAGTGGAATATGGCAACCACATCACCATGTGGGGCATGTGTGTGTACAGCAACCATGTACAATGTGATATGCATGTATGGAGACAGTATCCATGTGATACACAGTGCATGACTGTCACTATGCAAAGGTGATGTGTATGCACTATGTGTGATGTAAGTGATGCAATGACATCTACATGATATATCTGCCACACTGACACCTGTATGGTTGTTAGCAGTATGAGTAGGTTGAGCTACAATGCTGCCAGGTATGTAGATGTGGTATATGTAGGCATGGACAGTACTCTGTGACAGCATGTAGTGTATGTAAGCAAATAGTGAGCATGAGGGGCCACATGACTGAGGACTGTGCAATGTCACATGTACCTGACATGTTGTAGTTAGCATGATATGCCTGCACCACTGTGTGACCTGCACAGGAGTCACATGGCGTAACATCCTGAGACATAGGGTACGATGTGATGCTGGATGCCGACATTGGCAATACCATAATGTGGAACGGCGCTGAAGGGCAAAGAGCGGATAATGTCTGATTTGTCACCCTCTGTACCACACCAACCACCCATGCAATGGTATGACAGGTGGCCAGCATGTGGATGTGGTGTGCTGTGGCACAGAAGCCCAACAAGGGTGCCAGTAAAGGCATGGAGGTCGTCAATGAGTGTGTGGAGCATGTATGTGAGGATGTGGCCCAGTGCCATACTGAATGGCCCAGTCATGGGTGTACAAATGCAGCCCCATACGTGCAATGCAGTACCACCCATGTGTAGTGTGATAGATGTGGTAGTGTGGTCGTCAGGGTACACAACATCCATGAACGGGCTAGCAGTCAATGCAGTGTGCTGCTGCAGAGACATATAACAGCCAGGTTTGCGGGATACAACAACTACGGAGATTGGAGGTGACATTGGGACCGTGTCCTAGGACATAACGTGTGCATGGCAGTACCATGTATGTGTCCACAGGGTTAATACAATGTCCAGCCATAGATTGGAACCCTGTAGTGAGTGAGAGTGTGTATTGTCGGTAGGTACCCCATGGGCAGGCACGATGCCAGCAACATCTGTGTTGGCAATGCCTGCATGAGTGTTGTATGCTGCATTGAATGTGGATGTAGCCAAACAGCAGAGACATACCACCACACTGTGAGGGCCCACACTGCAATGTATGGCAGTCATGTGTAGGTAGCTAGCTGTGGAGTATGTGATGCACCATGAGGACCCACCATGACTGTCAAGTGATGCACCACACACATGTGAACATAACTACCATGCAACAGCCTGCACATGTGCCCATACAGCACATGTGCATGGAACATGAATACCACTGTGGCGTCTGTGAAAAGGCCAGTACCACCATGTCTCTGTGTGGAATAGCATGGTCCCTACCAGTGCGTAAATGTAGTGGAAGTGCACTGTGATATGTGTTGGCATAGTCACATACTGTCCATCGACGGGTGCCATGCCATCAACTACCTCTGTCAGTGGATGTTGGTATTACCGGCTGTAGAGCATATGTACTATGCATGCTGCGATGGTCGTGTGTCTAGGGCGTGGCTAGCAGGGCTGAGAAGCATGGATGTTCAGCAAACAGAGGGGGGATGTCTGTAGGTATAGCACACAGACACATGGAGGTATGGTGCATGCCGAGGGTAGTGTAGGTATGGTATGTGTCATGTAATGTGTCACCCAGCTATGCGTACTGCATGGCCAAGCATGTGTGGGTACATGGGAGTCCATACTAGGGAAGTGCGTGTTGCTGTCAGTACATGGCAGTAGCAACTGTCCCAGGTGCAATGTACAGTATGACAACACGGCCAGCATGAAACTTTGGTGTACAGTGTATTCACCGTCGCGTGTCACAATGTGTGTAGCGGTCATGAACATGGGTATCTGAACATGGATTACCTATGATGCAATGTGTCTCGGGAATATACAGTATGTGTGTAAATCACTGTGTGGTGTGGGAACCACCCACCCATGTGTGTTGCAGTCCAGGTATGTGCCTGGGAGGTATGATCTGTGTACAATCTGGACTCGCAGGTGTGCTGTGTAGGGCATGGAGGCAGGTCCCAGGCACTGCAGATAAATGACATGCGTGCCGTACTGTGTGTGCAGTGCTTGTGTACAGCACAGTGGAGGGTGTAAGCATTGACACACATCACTGCATGCTGTGCCTGCCTGTGACAGCCCTGCCGGAGACAGACATGTGACACTGCTGCACAGGCAGCATAGCATGTGAAGATGTACATGTGGGCTGCACACCTTAGGCAGATGTCTGCAGGTCATGTGTGCCATGGTAGTGTGGTTGAACACGACTGTCAGACTGGACAAACACCACATGCCTGCATAAGTACAGTATGACCATAGTCAACAGTCCCAGTGACAGAGTAGGCCAATGTACAGTATCCTTGTGTGCAGACCACTGGCTACTGGACACCTGGCTAGACACACACACGGAGGGTTAATTCACCATTGAGCCATCACATGTCCCAGTCCATGTGGCCTGTACAATGTCATCACAGGGTGGTCACAATAGCAGGTGGCAAGGCAGACACGGTGTACCAGGTGATGTGTCATGCGTGCATATGTTGAGTAGCACAGCCGTTCACATGTCCGCAACATACTGGT
>NC_056727.1:602548193-602610693 GCF_019279795.1 Protopterus annectens
CCAAAAAAATTAGGTCGGAAAACCAAACCCAAAACCCAATCTGCCACAGACATCCTTCAGAAGGGCCTCACAGATGTGGATAACTGGTGCCAGAGACATGGCCTACAGCTAAATGCCGGAAATGCATAGTCATACCCCGGGAAGAACAAGGTTACCCTAGCTACCATATAGGTGGCAATCCACTGAGCACAGAGGAGTTACCAGGGATCTGGGGACCCGGGTTGTTGGTAACCGTTAGATTCGACACACACGCGTTGCTAACGTAGTTAGGTAGACCTTCAACATTGCCCAGCTCATCATGAAGGGATTCACATCTAGATCAGGGAGGTCATTGTCCCCTTGTACTCATCACTCATTAGACCTATGATTGGGTACAATGCCCGTTCAAGAATGTATCTGACCCAACACCTGCAGCAGCTGGAAAGGCCCCAACAGTTCATCGACAAACAGATGCAGGGTCTCAGGAATATGTGTTATGCTGACTGACTGAAAGGATTCCAGCTCTATTCAGTCGCATACCACTTGCCCAGAGGTGACCTGTGCCTGGCATACAAGGCCATGTCGAACCCAGATTTGATGACTATGCTTCACCTAAAGAATCTAGATCCCTCAGATCCACAAGGGCAGGTGACATACACCTTGACACTGTCATTAATAGAACGTGCTGGTGGGACAGAGTCATCACCCAGACACTCACTATGCTGTGGAACAACATCCCAGTACATGTGAGGCCGAGCACCTCGCTGGCCTTGTGTTAGTATTTTGACAAGGATGTCTGAATTGATTTATTTAACTCACCTTCTAAATGAATATTTACTTTACCACATTGTGAATCAATACATTTCATTGATATATTTTACATTAGTCATAATCATAAGGTTTATCTCTATATATTATGGTTCATTTATATTACTAGGTGTCTGTAGTTCTTTTAATATATTGGCACAATCCCTAGAACATATATATGTAGCTTAAACACTTGGAAAACATTATGTTGGTTCTTCTTTCATATATATACATATATTTTTATTTTTCTATGAAGAATGTACCTTTTGATGCAATGTCTGATTTACTCACTGTGTGGAATCTGTAACCCAAGTAAAGTGTTTTTGCTTGTTTGCCTTTAAGGCATTTAATTAATACGTAGCACATCTAATTTACTGACCACTTAAGGGATTTAAATGTAGTAGGTTGGACTGCATCGTATGTATTCTGAATAAGTCTGCTTATGAAGCAGACAAAAAGCGCTTCAATAAACTATGGTGACTGCATTTAATTCCTGGTGGGCTCTTAGTGGTCACTGACTGTGTCTACAGTACCTCATGTTTGCTTTGGACTTTCTCAGCTGGTTGTCTGTGTTTCTTGTATGGGGAATGTCAAGTGTAGTCCCTATGTGTATTACCTATGTAACGCCTTACTGCGGCAGTGTAATTCCACCGGGTTTGCAGTTATGGGTGCCATCTTGGTCATACGCTTGTCCATCCATGAGAATTGCCTACTGGACACTGGTATAGGGCTGTACACATTTCACACCAGCATTTACCATTCTCCGGTGGATGCTTTGCATTATTAGTGGGGAGTAAGGCAGGTGCCACACACCCTACCACGGGCGGGACAAAGGATTACCTGCCAAGCGACACGGGCCTATTTCTACATACCCAGGATCCTTGAGTGCAACAGTCGACACTACACATCACACATCCTTCATGTGTGCGGGACTATGATGTGGGCCACTGCTATGGACTCGGTACCCTGGGTATTTCTGTCATATGTGCTGCATTTCATGGACAGCTATCATCAACATTAAGCACGCTTGCGGTGCATATGTGTACCTGTGACGTGGTGACGACAATGAGTTCACGTAGGTGATGCCGGAGGCTAGCAGGCATTCAATGAATGGAATTTTTGGGTCCTACAATGGACACCACTGTGCATATGTAAAGTGTAGAGCTTGTCGGACTGTGTCCTTGTGGCCAGTGGGTTTGACTGCTGCTGTGTGTTCTGTCGCGGATGTCTGCTTGACTACCCATAGTGTGTAGTGCTACGGAAACCATGTTTTCTGAGACCGGAACCAAATGTTGTACATCCAATGTTGCAGGTTAACAACCGCTTTAATTAATCCCCAGAGGTCCCGGTTGGGAAGTATCACCACTTTATTGTCGGAACGACACCTCCAGACTAGGTAAATCATGGGCACTTTAGCCCAGTCTTACCGGCCATTTGCAAGTGTGATTAGCAGACACGTGTCAATACATGTATGATAATACATATTGTCATGCAGAAGTTAATCTATGTTATTTGGACAATGGCTTCTGCTATTGACATCCATTGCTGTGGGTGTTGCCGGTTACCATACACATGGCTTTCTCAAAGGCAGAATTCACAATTCTGAACACTACTGTGGTCTCCTTTAAGGACCCTGAGCCAGTGGTCAACAGTACTGCAGCCACTGCATCACTTACATATGCCGTCTACCGGTACCTACAGGACTGCATGGATCAGGCATTCCCTTACCCAACTGTGGTTCATTGTACCAATGCCAAGCATCCAGTGTGGTGTACCCCAGCCATACACAAGCTGTACAGCGAAGGTGGCTACTACAAGGCGGAGCAGACACCTTGTGAGGTATGACACCCTTGGTCATTATATGTGTAGAGCTACAGGCTGTCATGACATGGTCCAGGGCACGTTCCACAGATATATCTACATGAACCTGGCTGACGATCATACAGCCTTCATTTGCTATGCTGGGCACCTGCCAGGTCACTCCCACATATGCTCTGACTGGGTTCACGATGATGTGGAGTTTACTCAACATACACACATTTCCAAAATACGGGCTGACAGGTTCGGTGAGGACATCTACTCACCCTCCCCCCCACATGACGAGATGTCTGTACTGGTGGTTTGTGGTCCCCAAATGTTCTGTGACGCATGGGTGGGACATGCTCTCTCCAGGGTAGTGAACATAGCATCCATGGGACCAGCTGGTGACCCGACTGTGTACTCCACGATCTCATTGACGGATTACACCCACAGTTAGGACAGCTGTTTCTTTGTAGCCTCACCTCGGGTAATGTACCCGGGTTGTGTCGCACGGCGACTGTGGTTCCACGTCACAGGGCCAATGCCTCCACTGACCCTGGTTATTACTGTCCCATTACCATGAGGAGACCTATCTGCAAAGACATGGGAAGGGATCATACTGCGGCTCATAGATGAAGGCATAGGGGACCTGCATACTTTGCATCCAACACGGTTTGGCTTGGTCAGGGGCGGTTCATGCATTTAAAGCATGGTTGACGTTTTTGCGACAGTCACCAAGGCCATTGATGGGGGTCTTGCAGTCCATACAGCCTACCTTGACCTAGCAAAGGCCTTCAACACATCACCCCCCTCAGGTATCATTGATAAACCCATCATCTTGGATGTGAACACGTACATCACAGGATGGGTTGTAAACTGGCTATGTGACATGGCCCACGCGGTCATAGTTGCTGGCAGCATGTCGGACCTACTGCCTGTCGCAGGCGGTGTCCCACAGGGCTCTTCCCTGGGTCCACTCCTCTTATACATCTACATTTCCACAGTACAGGCACACACAGGGGTGTTATGGGCGACATTGTTTGTAGATGACTGCGAAACGGGTGCCATAGTGGGACGGACATCTGACACGGATATCCTTCAAAGGGGCCTCCCAGATATGCATATCTGCTGTCAGGGACATGGCCTACAGCTAAATGCAAGGTAATGCAACATCATACCTGTCGAGGAGTACTAGGACACCCCTGTCCAGCATATGGGTGGCAGTCCACTGAGCGCAGGGGTGATTACCAGGGATCAGGGGACAGGAGTTGTCGGTCACCATTCGTTCAACACACACGTTGCTATCGTGGTTCGTTGGGACTTCTACATTGCCCACCTGTTTGTGCAGGGATTCACATGTAGATCAGGGTAGGTCATTGTCTCCTTGTACTCATAAGTGTTACACCTATGATTGAGTACAATGCCCCGTTCAGAATGTCTGTGACCCAACACCTGCAGCAGCTGGAAAGGCCCCGACAGTTCATCCACAAACGGATGCAGGGTCTCAGGAATATGTGTTATGCTGACCAACTGAAAGGGTTCCATCCCTATTCCGTCGCATACCACTTGCCCAGAGGTGACCTGTGCCTGGCATCCAAGGCCAGTTCGAACCCGGATTTGATGACTATGCTTCACCTAAAGAATGTAGATCCCTCAGAATCACAAGGGCAGGTGACGTACACCTTGGCACTGTCATTAATAGAATGTGCTGGTGGGACACATTCATCACCCAGACACTCACTATGCTGTGGAACAACATCCCAGTACATGTGAGACAGAGCACCTGGCTGGCCTTGTTTTAGTATTTTGACAAGGATGTCTGAATTGCTTTATTCAACTAAACTTGTAAATGAATATTTACATTACCACGTTTGTAATCTTTACATTCCATTGATATATTTTACATTAGTCATACTCATAGTGTTTATCTCTATATATTAGGGTTCATTTAGATTACTAGGTGTCTCTACTTCTATTAATGTATTGGCACAATCCCTAGAACATATATATGTAACGTATACACTCAGACACTTGGTAAATATTATGTTGGGTCTTCTGTCATATTAATACATATAGTATTATTTTCAGGAAGACTGTACATGTTGAAGCAATGTCTGATTTACTCACTGTGTGCAATCTGTGACCCGAGTAGACTTTTTAGCTTGTTCGCCTTTAAGGCATTTAATGAATACTTAGCACATCTTATTTACTGGCCAATTACGGGTTTTAAATGTAGTACATTTAACTGCATTGTATGTATTCTGAAGAAGTCTGCTTATGAAGCAGACGAAAAGCACTGCAATAAACTATGGTGACTGCATTTAATTCCTGGTGGGCTCTGAGTGGTCACCGGCCGTTTCTACAGTACCTCAGTTTTGCTTTGGACCTTCTCATCTGGGTCTCTGTGTTATTTGTATGGGGAATTCCAAGTGTAGTCCCTATGTGTATTACCTGTGTAATGCCTTACTGCGGCTGTGTAATTCCACCGGGTTTGCAGTTACGGGCGCATTCTTGTTCATACGCTTGTCCATCCATGTGAATTGCCTACTGGACAGTGGTATAGGGCTGTACACTTTTCACGCCTGCATTTAGCATTCTCCGGTGGATGCTTTGCATTATTCGTATGGAGTAAGGCAGGTACTACGCACACATCCCTCCCACGGGGCGGGACAACGGATTATCTGCCACACAACACAGAGCCCCATTTATGCATACCCAAAATCCCATGGCTGCAACCCTCGACAGTACCCATTACACATCCTTCATGCATGCGGGATTGGGATGTGGACTCACATGTATGGACACGTCGATCTGGGTATTTATGTTCAGATGTCCTGCATTTCATGGACTCTTGTCAGCAACCTTAACACGCTGGTGGTGCATATGTCTAACTGTGCCGTAGTCACGGCTATATCATCGTGTGTTGTTCGGACACGCCTGGAGTGGGTTCTGTGACAATGTATTTTTGGGTCCTTCAATGGACACCAATGTGCATATGTCAAGTTAGATGTTGCTTGACTGTGTCCAACTGGCCAGTGCTTTTCACTGCTGCTGTATGTTCCCCAATCGCGGATGTCTGTTGGACTACCCATTCTACATGGTGCTACGTAACCAGGTGTTTAGTACTGTGAACAAATGTCATACATCCAAAGATGCTGGTTAGCAACTGCTTCATATAAACCTCAGACATCCCAATAGGACATATCCGTCACTGTATTTTCAACATAACACCACCGGAACATGTTGATCACCTATGTATTCATTTAACCATGTTGTCTTCATAGGTGGGAATGCCATAGTTTACATATCCTACTTGACGTTGTGGGTGTGCCATTAGTATGTGTTCCACAGGTCGCACATCTGTTCCGCTGTATGGTAGCGGGTGCTCCTCATTCTGTTGCTGGCAGATTGACTGCTGTGTACGCCAGTGTTGGCACGGCGGTCAAATTTTGTATGTGGAATGTCGTGTAGTCCCTATGTGTATTTCCTGTGTTATGCCTTACCGCGGCTGTGTAATTTCCCCGTGTTTGCAGTTGTGGGTGCCATCTTGGCCGTACGGTTGTCCATCCATGAGAATTGCCTACTGGACACTAGTATAGGGCTGTACACATTTCACACCTGCATTTAGCATTCTCCGGTGGATGGTTTGCATTATTAGTGGAGAGTAAGGCAGGTGCTACGCACACATCCCTCCCACGGGGCGGGACAAAGGATTGCCTGCGAAACAACACCGAGCCCAGAGTCTACATACCCAGAATCCCTTGACTGCAACAGTCGACAGTACCCATTACACATCCTTCATGTGCGGGACTGTGATGTGGACGCAGTTCTATGGACCCGGTACCCTGGGTATTTCTGTGCATATGTGCTGCTTTTCATGGACAGCTATCATCAACATTAAACACGCTTGCGGTGCATATGTGTACCTGTGACGTGGTGACGACAATGAGTTCACGTAGGTGATGAAATAAGCGGGCACACTGTCCTTTAAGAAATTTTTGGGTCCTACAATGGACACCACTGTGCATATGTAAAGTGTAGAGCTTGTCGGACTGTGTCCTTGTGGCCAGTGGGTTTCACTGATGCTGTGTGTTCAACAATCGCGGATGTCTGCTTGACTACCCATACTGTGTAGTGCTACAGGAACCATGTTTTCCGACACCAGAACCCAATGGTGTACATCCAATGTTGCAGGTTAACAACCACTTTAATTAATACCCAGAGGTCACGGTTGGGAGGTATCGCCACTTTATTGTCGGAACAACACCTCCAGACTGTGTACATCACGGGAACTTTAGACCAGTCTTACCGGCCATTTGCAATTGTAATTAGCAGACACGTGTCAATACATGTATGATAAGACATATTGTCATGCAGAAGTTAATCTATGTTATTTGGACATTGGCTTCTGCTATTGGCATCCGTTGCTGTGAGTGTTGCCAGTTACCATACACATTGCTTGCTCAGAGGCAGACTTCACAATTCTGCACACTACTGTGGTCTCCTTTAAGGACCCTGAGCCAGTGGTCGACAGTACTGCAGCCACTGCATCAATCACATTTGCCATCTACCAGTACCTACAGGACTGCATGAACCAGGCATTCACTTACCCAACTGTGGTTCATTGTACCAATGCCAAGCATCCAGTGTGGTGTACCCCAGCCATACACAGGCTGTACAACAAGAGGAGGTGGCTACTACAAGGTGGAGCAGACACCTTGTGAGGTATGACACCCTTGGTCATCATATGTGTAGAGTTACACACTGTCATGCCATGGTCCAGGGCACATTCCACAGATATACCTACATGGACCTGGCTGACAATCATACCACCTTCAGTTGCTATGCTCGACACCTGGGAGGTCACTCCCACATATGCTCTGACTGGGTTCACAAAGAGGTGGAGTTTACTCAACATACACACATTGCCAACATACGGGCTGACAAGTCCAGTGAGGACATCTCCACACCCTCCCCCACACATGAGGAGATGTCTGTACCAGCGGTTTGTGGTCACCAAATGTTCTGTGACACATGGGTGGGACATGCTCTCTCCAGGGTAGTGGACATAGCATCCATGAGACCAGCTGGTGACCCGACTGTGTACTCCACTATCTCATTGAGGAATTAGACCCACAGTTAGGACAGCTATTACTTTGTAGCCTCACTTCAGGTAACGTACCCAGGTTGTGTCGCATGGCAACTGTAGTCCCACGTCACAGGGCCAATGCCTCCACTGAGCCTGGTTATTACTGTCCCATTACCATGAGGAGACCTATCTGCAAAGACATGGGGAGGGATCATACTGCGGCTCGTACATGAACGCATAGGGGACATACATACTTTGCATCCAACACGGTTTGTCTTGTTCAGGGGCGGTTCATGCCTTTAAAGCATGGTTGACATTTTCAGGACAGTCACCGAGGCCATTGATGGGGGTCTTGCAGTCCATACAGCCTACCTCGACCTGGCAAAGGCCTTCATCACATTACCCCCCTCAGGTATCATTGATAAACCCATTGGCTGGGATGTGAACACGTACATCACAGAATGTGTTGTAAACTGTCTATGTGACACAACCCACATGGTCATAGTTGCTGGCAGCATGTCAGACCTACTGCCTGTCACAAGTGGTGTCCCATGGGGCCCTTCCCTGGGTCCACTCCTGTCATACATCTACATTTCCACGGTACAGGCACACACAGGGGTGTTATGGGCAACATTGTTTGTAGATGACTGCAAAACAGGTGCCATAGTGGGACGGACATCTGACACAGATATCCTTCAAGGACCTCCCAGATATGCATATCTGCTGTCAGGGACATGTCCCACAGCTAAATGCTAAGTAATGCAACATCATACCTGTCGAGAAGTACTAGGTCACCCTGTCCAGCATATAGGTGGCTGTCCACTGAGCACAGGGGTGATTACCAGGGATCAGGGGACAGAGTTTGTCGGTCACCATTCGTTCAACACACACGTTGCTATCGTGGTTCTGTGGGACTTCTACATTGCCCACCTGTTTGTGCAGGGATTCACATCTACATCAGGCTAGGTCATTGTCTCCTTGTACCCATTACGTGTTACACCTATGATTTACTACATTGCCCCATTCAGACTGTATCTGACCATACACCTACAGCAGCTGGGAAGGCCTCATAGGTTAATTGTCGTACAGATGCAGGATGACATCATTTTGTGTAATGCTGCCCCACTTGTAGGACCCCTGCCCCATTAAGTCACATACCTGTTGTTTAGTGTTGACCTGTGCCTGACATACGAGGCCATGTCAACCCATATGTCATGTGTATGCTTCACCTACTGTATCTGCATCCCTCAGAACCACAAGGGCAGGTGACATGAACCTTGTCACGGTCATTAATGGGATGTGTTTGAGTGACACATATATCACCCAGACACTCACAATGCTGTGGATCTACATCACAGTACATGTGAGACAGTGATCCTTCCTAGCCTTGTTCAAGGGTATGTTGTCCATTGGATGGAGAATTGCAGGTATAGGCCAGGGATTACATCATTATCACTGCTTGACGGAGGTACAGCAATATCATGAGTATTTTATCTGAAGCACAGAAGGTTGGCAAAGTCATCCTAACTATGGTGTAGGGTTATGGCTGAACCTGGGACGATGGCCTACCCTGTACCTATGGACGATGAACCTATATTCATAGTTTGTCACATTTACACTTGTCTATCCCCTATCCTCTTTCTCCAGTGTATATTTCTGTGGCACATGATTGTCCTCTGTATTACTTGCAGGTATGCTGTCTACAGTGCACATACGTCACAGTTGATGACAGTGTATCTGTGTCCCTAACACTGTGATACTGAGGACTACCACACATCCTTCACAACATTACATGCATATGTCCATTCTATTCTTCTTTGGCCTATGGGGGGGGTGTTAAGGCAAAAATTACACAAGTCCCTGTTTGTGCATGCTTCATGTTGGTGTCTGACCAGGCTCCGTTGCAGTCGTGTGTTGGACGGTAGTGTTTCTGTGTGTTTGGCATGTGTTTTATTGCCGGTACATCTGTGGGAGGTGTGGTTGGCACATGTTCCTCTTTGCAGGACACCCATCCTGGGGTTTGTGTCATGCATCTGCACTTGGCATGTGCCATATGTCCTGTACTATTCCCACAGTCGTATGCCTTCATGCACTACTACTGCGTGTTACTGGCTGTTTGTATGTGGTACACATGGACATTGTGATGGTTGGCTTGACCTATTCCCATGCTAGAACATACACATCTGTCAATTACGTTGTTTAAATCAAACTGTAACACTCATTCGTCTTTTCAAAATGACAGTCAATAACACAGGAAGCTGAGATTAACAACGTTTTACTACTGTGCAGCAGGAGGCAAATAACTATGCAGTACAAGTTTAGAGTTTTGTTTTACTCTATACATGTTACAGCTGTATGAGTATTGTGTTTACAATCATCTTTTGCACACATTAATGATGTGGTCAGTCACAGGGCATTTACATCACTATAGTCCACAATATTGTATTCCTACAACAGTGCTAAGGTAATGCTTATTAAATGTTTTCCCATGAGGATAGCACAGCCTTGCAGCCACATAGTCAATTAGAATGTACTTCGGTAAATTCTGCTCTGTCACGGTTCCAACACTGCTCAGATCCGGTCGTCACTTCATTTCCTACTAGGTTCCTTTGTCTCTCTGGTGAGCAGCTGTACTCTGTGTTAGATAGAGCTCACAAGCCCATCCTCCTCAGTGGAAGGATGACAGATATACCTGTACATACATTTATTATTCTCTAACCGAGCAGATGACTAATGCTGAATGACATACACCTGCTGCACTGGTTACTGCCAGGGTCAGGGTTCAATCACACTGCAGCTACACTACAGGCAATTACATGCATGATAAGCTCTACTGCCATATTGTAAGATAGAATAATATGCATTATACACTATTTGCTTCTAAAGTAGCACGTCATATATATGTTTAAATATGTATTTTGCTAACATTCTCCCTCCTTTGATTGCTTCTATTCTATCCAGAAACATATACAACATTATTTCATTCCCTAGCCTCTTCCTCTCTGGAACGTTTAACTAGGCAAGTAATTTGTTGTACATTTCAAGAAGGATTGCATTTTGTATTGACAAATACCACTACAGGTCTTGATACATAGTCTCGGGTACAGATACGTCGACAGAGTCCCTGACTAATACTTACATGCAAAGTATCCCACAACAGACACATGCTCCCAATATGAGCAGAACAACACAAATGGCAATCATGATATTCAGTATGACTGAACCCCATCCACCAAATGGTTTGTGGAAATGGTTCGTCAGTGGGTTTGGGCCTGGTTCCACCATGGATGACACCTGCTGTATTACCTCTAGGTGGGCGTTGATTTTGGTCTTTTTATGTGGTACTTGGACACAGCGGTCTTCTTTAATAAGCGCGCACGTACCAATTCTCGCTGCCAGGGTGCAGTCGTGCGCTATTACATTTTGTGACACAACAGTTCTCATTGCATCCAGTTCATCAGTCACAAGTTCAAAAGCGGAAAGTCACATTGATCATTCCTCTGACAGGTTTTGACAACTTCCTCTGTTCCCTGATTGATTTCACTACTCCACAAGCTGGGAGTGTTCCAGCCCAGGTTATGACGCTGTCACTCAAGTCCATATGAATCGATATTCCTTTATCTCTTGCAGAAGACTGGATTTTCAGAACAGCTTCCATTTCACCCACTGGATTAGTAGGTTTCTCGACTGTGTTCCCAGTTCTTCGAGCTATATGTGTTATAGTTCGTCAGAGGCAATTGTGCAGTATGTCATGTGACTGGAGCCAGATAACCCAAATAACAACTGCCGGACCAATTCTCAGGTAACCATTGATATGCTTTTTTCCCCACAAACAACATAACAATATTCTACTTTACTACTGATGCGGGTTACCTCTGCATGTAACATTTTCCTGTCTATAACAGAGGACTGTTTATACAATTCAGGATGTTTCTGCACATCCTTCCACGTTGTTCTCATGAAGCTTCAATACAGATAATGAATGGTGCTACAAGTAGTACTGTGATCTTTGGCTGTTATATGACATTTGTAAGACACAGTTATGTTACAAATACTCCCAACAACTTGAACTGTATCATGTTTATGACAACATACAATTACTTTTTGTGTAACAGGTAAGTACAGTGCCACTTTGTCCTGTGATCTCACAGAACCTGTATCAAAGTGTAAATATTCACAAGTCTCAATCAATCCCCAAGGGGACAACATACATCGGAAGTCCTCCATATGATGTAGGTATGGCAGTACAAACACAGCAATTTAAAATGTTCATAGTCTGTACATGCACACGCGTCATGCCTAGGTATGTGTTGAAGTGTGGAAGCCACTCTGTGGCCAGTTCATCACATATCACTATTTGTATCCGTGTAGTTATATGCAGGTAAGGTCCCAGCAAATGTAAAGTAAACACAAACATGGTTAATAGGTGTATAATCATTAGGACAGTAAACCAAATGTCTTTGGGGTTGCTTTGTATTGTTATACAGTCTGGGCGGGTGATTCAGGCTCTATGGTATATCAGCTACAAGATGTAAATCAGACTTGATATCCTTTACCGGTTTGAAAACTGTGAGGTGAACCCAGGACGACCTCTCTGCAAACTTTACTGCAGTAGGCGTTGCCAACAGTACCTGGTACAGACCTTCACACATTCCACTTGGCAATTATCTTCTTTGGATAACAGTGACATACACACAGGATACTGGTGTCAGCTATGCGTCCGGCTTCGCTTGCTCTTTATCTGTAAAAGACTTTAACTGCAAAACAGTGTTATTGGTTAACAATCCTCTCATGTCACCTGCTAATGAGCCATCGACCTCCGGCTCTGCAGGCATGACAGCTTTCCACTCTGGCACATGATATGCCATTCCACATACTACTTCGAAGTGGGTGCAACACTTTACATTTGGAACTGTTGTCATGCTCAGCAATGCTAGAGGTAGACAGCAAATGTAACTCGTCTGGGTGTCACCCACCAACCTCCTCTACTTATTTCTCGGGATCCCATTGTACCGCCACCAGTCATGCTGACTGTGGGTTGTACATGCAATTTACATTCATGGAAATACAAAATAATCCTCCAGGTTGCGTGATTGTCTGGTTCACTAAATGTGTTCTATTGTCACTGTAGCTTCTTTACAGTATGCCAGATCTAGGGATACTTTATTTTACTGGCACCTTTGCCACTGCTGCTGCATCCGGATTCATGGTTGGGAATGCTTCTACCCATTTTGATTATATATATGTGTAATCACTAAACAGTATTTCTTCCCTTCACATTTATTCAGATGTATGAACTCCATACAAATAGTATGGAACGGTTATGGTGGTGTAGGTAAACTCACTCCCTTCGGTTTAAATGCTCCCTGTGCATGATGTCTACTGCAAATGTGACACGCTGCTCATGATGTTTGTATGTGGTTCCTAATTCCGTATGTTAGCGGTATTCTGTTAACCAACTGTACCATCCCCCCTGTTGAGACATGGCTCTACCCATGGCTCCACAAAGCCGCATATCTGAATACATTAGACGTTAATATTGGCTTTCTCACTGTGGATATGTGCAGTCCGTCTTCAAGGATTGCTCCTCGTCATACCCATGTCGGCTTTTCTGCTTTCGTAGTTGATGTTTGCATTGTTTGTAACATTTCTACATCTAGAATGTCTGAGGATTGTCATTCCTCATTCAAACAGACACTTTCCAACTGTGAGGCTGCTTGTTTTGCAGCTGCATCAGCTCGTGCCTTACCTTTCCTACTGTTATCCTGTTGCTTTCTATGACCTGCACATTTACAATTAGCTACTTTAGTGGGTAAATGAATGGAATCTAATGCATTCAAGATCAATTTACCGGTGGATGTTATCATTCCCCTATTCTTCCACTGCTGCTCATAAACATGCACTGTACAGACAACATACTGACTATCGGTATAAATGTCCACACATCAGTTTTTCGCTAGAGTACAAGCACGTGTTAAAGCTATCTATTCTGCTGCTTGAGCAGACACGTTATGCTGCAGGGGTTGGCCGTCTACAATCTCATTATCAATAACTACTGCATAACCTACTTGATTCGTTCCTGTAGGACTCTGTCTACATGATCCGTACACATAAACTGTCACCTCTGCATCATCTAAGGGTATATCAGTGATATCATGTCTGTGTGGAGTTATTTCATCCATTTCATATAGGCAACTGTGTGGTGTGCCATACACAGGTGTCGGACGTGACGTTGATAGGTTTAATGTTGTACCACGTTCAATCACCATATGAGGTTGACTCAGTGGTATGGTCAAACAAGACAAATGTCTAGCACGGGTCAGGAATGCTATCTTCTCTTGCAGCAGAATGATCGCAACTGCATGAGACATTCTCACAGTGAGAGGGTGGAATAATAACATTAAGGCCGGGCCTGTACTGCCATGGGTGCTACAACAACTGCCTGTACACAATGTGGCACTGACCATGCCACAGTGTCCAACTGCAATGAGTAGTAAGCTATGGAGCGTTGCTTACTTCCATGCTGTTGCATCAAGACTGACGTCATATATCTCCGCTTACAATCTACAGTCTGACAACATGTGTTATGATTATTCGGGAGACCTAATACAGATGTTGAAGCTATCAATCGTTTTAGTCTGCAGAAAGCTGTTTCTGCTACTGGAATCCAGTGTAGTATATGTTGTGCTGCCATAGGTGTATTAAAGATTAAGGCAGACAATAGAGCGGATTCCAAAGCATTGTTTGGTAACCAGCTTTGACAAATGTTAGTCGGCCCAGAAAGGACTTCATTCCCTTCTTGGTAGTTGGCTTGGGTGCTTGTGAAATTGCTACCTTCCTATCGTCATGTAATGTTCTACCCTCCTTGGATACCACATATCCCAGGTACTTGACCTGTATTCTCTGTAGTTGCAATTTATGCTTGCTTAATTTATGTCCCTGTTCTGCTGAATATCTCAATAATGCTATTGTATCTTCCATACATTGCTGCTGGGTAGGGGACGCAAGCAGAATATCATCCACATAAAGTAGAACTTGACTGGCCCCGGGTGGAGTAAACACCGGAATGTAGCTAGCTATCTCCTGTGGGAATATCATTGTACTTTCACAGTATCCCTGCGATAGCCGGGTATGGCTGTATCTGTTACCCTGAATGTAAATGCAAAGCAATACGGACTATCTGGATGTATAGGTATTGCAAAGGAAGCATAGCTTATATGTACCACGGTAAGATACTTCTGTGGCGTGTTCATAGCATTCAATATTGTGTGTGGGTCTGGCACCATCGGTACCCTAGGTATTATTACATGATTTACAGCTTGTAAATCCTGTACCATCCGCCATTCCCCCTTTGTTTTCCGATCAGAAGATACAGGGGTATTGCATGGTGAATAGCGATTACTTTGTAGATGGGGAATTCCCTCTGTGACTTTACAGATATCTTCTGGTGTCCACAGTCTATACACTAAGGGAGTTGGGTCCTGGCCTTCCTGTCCTGCATGAGGGTTCGGTACTTCAATTAATTGACAGATATCCTCACTCTGTTCTAGTGACTGTCTTCTTACTCGAGTGTCCCTAGGTATGTTACGAGTTCGGGATGTGGTTTCAATAGCTTCTGTTACATTTGGTCGTTGTGATACCTCTGTTGCCACAGGATAACGTGTGGGGACTAGCCTGCCCTCCCGCTTCATATCCTGGATGTGGTATCGGAGATGGTAGGGGGGTGGGGGGCTGTCGCTACTACTGTATTATGATCTTCTCTGTGTACGTATGATGCTTTCGCATTTGTAGTGTTCTGTTCCCTTCGGTTCACTACCTCAATCCACCTATGTGCTTGACGGATACCCAATTGTCGCTGTTTTGTCACCTGCACATCTTAGGGCTGCCACCTTTTCAAATGCACAATGTGGGACATTAGTGTTTGGAACATGTAATTTGCCAGGAAAAAACATACCCACGGCCAGTACATAGGACAGGAATTCACTTTTTGCCAGGAGAGCTACCAATTCTTGTAGCATTTCAGTTGCTTATTCTGTTTATTATGATATTTTGTTGTTCCAGATACAAAATTACTGTTTTATGCTACCATTTGAAAAGATATCTGAGAAATCTTTGTCCTGAGATATCAGGACATTTGCCATTTGTTCGGTTTGTTTGCAGGACACAACTGGCCAAAGAGGGACTGTCCCTCACAGGGTGGGACAGGTGGTTACCCTAGAACATCTGCATCACATTTTCAGAGATTCCAATGTTTCAGTAACGATATTTTGTCTAATATACCATCAATGTCATATTTATTACACCATTTTGCAGAATATCTCACATTATGTGCTCTCTGCAATTGCATATACTTCACGTCACCCGTCAAACGCGGATCACATGATCTGTTTGTGCACTAATCTCCCATATCCTCTACACGACTGTTACGCACTTCTCTCGTACCATGTGGTATCTCCTTCCCTGTATCCACTGTAGTGTCTACAATGACTATTTACTCTACTCTGTGTTCCCCTGATCTATGTCCAGATTTAACACTATTTGGATTGGTCTTCGACCTGCTATCACAACTGTTAACAGAAATACAATGTAGTCTGGTCCCTGATCTACAATAGACACAAAGAGGCAAACCCTCCTTACCTGAGCCTCCTGTTTATGACTGCACGTTTTCTTCTTGGGATCCAGTTTTCCGCTTTTCAGCCACAGATCAGACAGTGGACAGCCTCTTTACACACAACAATTCAGTCGGAGGTCTTTTCATTCAAGAAGAACCATTTAGGCAAATTCTCCTGCGCAGATGTCTAACCACCCATGCACTCTGACCTGTAGCTTACCAAGGGAATTCCGGCTAAGAAGGACCACAATGTCAAATAAGTTGTTAAAACCAGACTGTAGTAATCAGTAGGCTTTTCTAAGTGACAGTCAATAACACAGGAAGCTCGGGTTCACAACGTTTTAGTAGTGTACACAGGCAGGCAATATAATATACAGTCCAAGTATGAGAGTTTTGTCTGACTCTATACAGTAAGCAATTTCTTTATATAGTGTTTACAATCAGCTTTTGCCCACCTTACTGACGTGGTCGGTCACAGGGCATTTCCATCACTATGGTCCGCAATAGTCTATACATACGTGGGTGCTTTTAAAATGTTTTCCCATGAGAATAACACAGCCTTGCAAGGCACCTGGTCAATTACAGTGTCCTTCTGTGATTGTAGCTGTTTCAAGGACCCTGGACTGTTCCGATACAGTAGTCAGTTCATTTCTTACTACGTTCCTTTGTCTCTCTGGTAAGGAGTTGTACTCTTATCTTCGATAGTGCTCACAAGGCCATCCTCCTCAGGGGAAGGGGTGATGTTATGCATGTACATACATTTATTTTTCTGTAACCCAGCAGATAATTAATGCTGAGAGACATAAGCCTGCTGTACTGGTTACTGCCAGGGTCAGAATTCGATCACACTACAGCTTAGCTTCACCAATTACATGCATGATCATTTCTACTGCCATATTGTACGGTACAATTCAATGCATTATATAGTATTTTGATTCTAAACTGGCACTTCATATGTGTTTCTATATATATTTTCTAACAACATCCATCCGGCCATATGCATGTTGTTCCGTCCTTTACCTTGACCGTGTGTATTTGGCCGTCCGGCAACGCTACTCTCCACATGTGATGTCCCACCTTCCCTTCTTTGCCTGTAGCACCCTGTTAGGACGTCCTGTTTGGTAGGCACATGTTCCGCTATATGTGTTTGACTTCTCTGCATAGCTAATCCTCGATGCGGTGGTTCAACAACCCAACTTGTCCACATGTGTACAGTTATGTGCACCGTGGCGTGTGCAAACCTATATGGTTTGGACGGGTACATACCACATGGATGTACACATTCTGCACACACATTCACATGCAGCCATTTCCATATCTGTACCTGGGGTGGGTTGGTGACATGTGGGGTACGTATTTGCCCGCGTGGCACTGCCTAACACATACTTCTTACCACATTTCAGGTATGCACATTGTGTGTAGGTGTATAGCTGCACAAGGATGCTAGCTGGTTTGGGTGCACAGGTGTACATGGGTGGGACTTACATGCTACAATGAGGCTATTGTGTATTACATCTGCATGCATGGGTTCTGCTTCTGGATATTACACTTAAACATACGCCATCCTGTGTATGCGACAGACACGTTGCTGGGTGTGGGATAAGTTGCTATGCACATGTTTGCCTGTGTTTAGGGTATCTTGGTTCCTTCCTGTTGTTGTGTCGACACAGCTACCTGGCTATGTACTCTCACTACTGCTTGTGACCATTATGGTTGACACCTTTTCCAATGCCCATAGTGGGACATGTTTTGTGGAAACATCGGATTTTGCAGGACAACACATACCCATGGCAAGTGGAGTTGACAGAACTTCACTTGTTTGCCATACTATATGCTTATTCTGTTAGCATTTGGGTTCCTTATTCAGTTTCTTATGCCATGTATGTGTTTCATATACAAAATATATGTTTTATGCTACTATTACAGGTATATTGCGGGAATATTTTTGGCAGGGAATCTCAGGTCATTTGCCAGTTTTTCGATTTTTGTCGGGACACAACTGTCCAATGAGGGACTGTCCATGGCAAATTGGGACAGCTGGTAACCCTGGTGACCATGCCCATGTCGCTACTGGGGTTGCCACCTTTTCCAGTTGCCAAGGTGGGATATTTTCGGGACTCACATCTGATTTTACAGGCGGACACATACACACGGTCACTATATAGCATAGAACTTCACTTGTTTGCCTAAATAAAAGCTTATTGTTGTGGCAGTTTGGTTGCTTATTCTGTTTCTTGTGACATTGAGATATTTCAGTTACAGAAATAACCAATTCATGCAACCATTACATTAAATACGGGATATCATTATGTCCTACAATCTTAGCACATTTGCCATTTTAATATTTTTATCGGGACACAACTGCCCATAGAGGGACTGCCCTCGCAAAGTGGGACAGGTGGTAACCTTAGTCGCTACTCCTATGTCGGTGCGGCGCTGACATGCTGCGGTACACCTTCTCTGGGTATGACCACTGACGGTGCATTGCGGGACAAACGCGGTCTTAAGCGTATCCTTTGCTCCTTGGACGGGTACACTTAGGGCTTCGTGGGTTGTATTTGCTTCTCCGTTTAGTTGGGACGGGTACTATGTTGCATACTCTATGTGCGTTTCATTCTGCACGGGCCCTGGCTGCTGCCATTACTATTATGGGCGGACCGTGGCAGTCAGCACATTAGGTTGCTCACCGCCTGCCGGCTTAGCCACGCCTCCGGACGCATCCTACTTGGGCTCGCTCACGTACACTATGCACGTGTCTGTGGTTGCAGCGCACTCTCATTACTATGCATATGGCGCTACTACGCCAGCTATTCACTGCACCACCGGCGCAGCCCTTACGCCGGCCTTGCGCCGAGCTTCATGAATCCCGGGGACTGTTTAATGTGTATAACAGAAATAGAAAGGGTACTGTTTAATGTGTATAACAGAAATAGAAAGAGTACTGTTTAATGTGTATAAATAAATGGAAAGAGTGCTGTTTAATGTGCTATAACAGAAATAGAAAGGGTACTGTTTAATGTGTATAACAGAAATAGAAAGAGTGCTGTTTAATGTGTATAACAGAATTAGAAAGAGTGCTGTTTAATGTGCTGTAACAGAAATAGAAAGAGTGCTGTTTAATGTGCTATAACAGAAACAGAAAGGGTAATGTTTAATGTGCTGTAACAGAAATAGAAAGGGTACTGTTTAATGTGCTGTAACAGAAATAGAAAGAGTGCTGTTTAATGTGCTATAACAGAAATAGAAAGAGTGCTGTTTAATGTGCTATAACAGAAATAGAAAGGGTACTGTTTAATGTGTATAACAGAAATAGAAAGAGTACTGTTTAATGTGTGTAACAGAAATAGAAAGGGTACTGTTTAATGTGTATAACAGAAATAGAAAGGGTACTGTTTAATGTGTATAACAGAAATAGAAAGAGTACTGTTTAATCTGTATAACAGAAATAGAAAGGGTACTGTTTAATGTGTATAACAGAAATAGAAAGAGTACTGTTTAATGTGTATAACAGAAATAGAAAGGGTACTGTTTAATGTGTATAACAGAAATAGAAAGGGTACTGTTTAATGTGCTACACCTGCTCAGAGACAGTGCATTACATACTACCTGACAGCTGCACACATTGCACTGTGAACCACACGGCTGCCACTATGGTTCACTGAATCACCTTTGTTCTACCATTGGAACTGCCCACTGATTTGTCCGCATTTGATTCAGTAGCCTTCTGAGATGAGATGAAATCATTGGTTCTAATCAGAAACTGTCAGATTACTATCGAATTTTTGTTGCTATCTCCTTCATTAGAGTTGAAAGGGCTATATGTCTTTAGAAAATGGGTTAACCTTAAACAATACTCTGCTGGAGAGAAAGAACATTCTGTTTTACTGTCCATGTAAAGCCTGGTTAAAAACACAAGCCCCCTGCATCACTGCAATGCAACAAAGTGATGAGAAGCATTGACAAATGAAAATGAAATGACAGCCACCTTTCTTACACTTGTTAAATACAGCTAAAACACTGTGGTCAGTGAGTGCGAAAAAAGAAAATAAACAAAAAATAATAGCAAAACTATAGTAATGAAAGAAATGGCAGTAGCAATTACAAGAACGCTGTGAAGATGAAAACACAACAGTGCCCTAGCTAACTAAAACAATGAGAAAGACAGTAAGGGAGTAGTAAGATTTATGAATTGTAACTCGGCAGGTTACGACCATGAGTTACCCTTCATCTACATACTGCAAAACCTGTTACAACTCATAGCACTAAAGAAGTAGAAACACAGCCTTACTGAATTTAGCATAATGCTTATGAAGCGGCCTCACCAAATTCATGAAGCTTCCATTGTGAACCACTGTTGACAGGGCTAACTAGTAAGTAATATACCAAGTTAGTCCTGATGTGCCTTGGTGCAATTAAGGCCAGTATTTTCTGCATTTATGACTTCATCATTTCTGATTTCCTAGACTTTATAAATCTTTTTATACAACCTAGATTTCTATAACTATCATTAACCAATTGGTTGATATGATTAGAAAAGCTCAAAGCTGGATCTAGCCATATACCCATGTCCTTAAAAGTGTCTACACTTTCAATCACTGTGTGCTGTATTAAATATAAACATATCATTCTCCTGTGCCCAAATGGTCAATTTACTCAAGTTCTTTTGCAGTCATGCCTTATCTGTAACACATATATCAGCTTACCCAGTTTCATGTCATCTATATATAGATTATAGAATATCTGAGATGAAAAATTAAGGCCTGAAAGATAAATTCTAAACAAGTAAGGGCCTAGGAAAGAGCCCTGTGGGATAACCTGACTCTAAACAAAGATTTCACCTGTTCAATTGCTGTATGATACTTGCCATGTCCTATTTGTAACCCATGCAGCTATCCATCTTATCAAGGGCACATCAATACCTAGTCAATAATCAGTGTTTTGAGTATGACCCTGTCAAATGCTGACGTTAAACCTATATAAATTACATCACAGCACACTTCTTCATTCATAGATGTTATATTTATTTATTTAACATTTGTTGAGCAGGAAAGCTGACTAGGACAGAGCCTATCTTCAGTGGAGGCCCAGGGAGAAATGCTCCCAATGCATGTCGTTGAAGTGAGGGAGGAAACCAGAGTACCCGGAGGAAACCCACGTAAATGCAGGGAGGACATGCAGACTCTGCACAAAAGACAGCCCAGCCAAGAATTGAACCAGAGAACCTCTTGCTGTGAGGTGATAACGTTAACTGCTGCACCACTGTGCTGCCCATATATTGTTATATAGCATCATGTTACAGTTCGTAATAGATCTATTTTCAACATATCTGTGCTGATATATGGTTTCAAGTCCCAACCTATCTAGTTCTGATAATAACTTATCCAATATTACCTTCTCCATTATTTTTCCACAACATGAATGTAGACTTAAGGGTCTATATGACTTTGGATTTGTTCTACTCCCTTAATAATAGCATGTCCCCAATCTTGTGGAATTTTCCCATATTTATATGTCCTAGTAAATAATAAATATAATTGTACTGTAAGTTCTTGCTGAAGTGTTCTCAGGTCATTATTTCTAATTCTGTTTCCTCCCTGTGCTTTGTTTGGATCCAGTTTGAGCAGTTCTTTTTCAATGTAATCTAATTTGATTCTAGTATCTGAGGTTACCTGGATGTCACTGGGACTTCTTATCACCCACTTTGTGAAGCCAAAATATTTTGCATAAGATTTCGTAAATATATATATAATCTGTTGTGTCTGAGAATAAATTTTAGAATCTGCACACAGTTTATCAGTTTGCATGTCTTTACTCCTTCCACATCTTATGTGTCTATAAAATGCTTTCCTATTATGCTCAATATGTTTATATAAATTTCTTCAAATCTTTCTTGATCTTGTCTCAAACTTTGCTTAATGTGTTTGTCCAGCTTGCTTATTTCAGTTTTCAAAGTTGTAGTTTGACCTCTTTTTTATTTCTTATATTTTTCGTCCCTCACCTTAATCAGGCGTCTTGTTCTTATGGAAATATAGCCTCCTGAAGTTGTATGCCTAGATCTTGATGTTAAACATTGTTTTTGTTTTTTTTTGCACTCAATGTCTCTTTCAAAACTTTCCACATTCCATCTGCAGTTTTTCCGCTGAGCACAGCACTCCAGTTAGTTTTACATAGTGACTGTTTTGCTTCCATATAATCTGTAATTGACCTTCTTTGCATTGGTTTAGATTTCAATTTGGCAGAGTTATCTAGCAACAAATTAACCTTTATAACCCCATGATCACTGCACATCAACAGTGGTAAAATTTGACTTGAAGTAACAGTAATTTTTTTAGGAACACAAACAATGTCTAGTATGTTCTATCCCCTGGCAATTTTTTTTTTACAATCAAAAGCAATTGTTGTTCCCTGAATATACATTGTGAATAATTTCCTTACTAATGCTGTTGAATCAGTATTATTCCAGTCTGTTTCTGGTAAATTTAAGTCCCCAGCTAATATTATTCTTCCCTCCTGTGTTTCATGCCAGAAATATATGAATTCCTCTAGGTCATCAGCACTTGACTTTGGTGGTCTATACACTCCAACAACTGTTATATATTCCAGGGTTGTCTTTATTGTCACAGTTACACAATCTATAGTATTGGTGTTATCATTGAACATGTAATAATCACAGGTCTCATAACTATCTTTAATCCCTGTCATAACACCTCCACCTGATTTTTTGTCAGAATGTCTGTTACAGTAAAGACATTTATACCCAGACAGAACTGGTCTCCAGTCATTGTTCTTTAACCATGTTTCACAAACAATAATAACATCAATCTTATAGGAATGTAGCAAATGTTCCAATAAAAAAACTTTATTATTAATGCTCTTAGCATTAACAACCATCAGAGATGCATCAAATGTTGCAATCTGTGAAATGTTACATTTTGGGCCAGGCAAAAATCCTGCCTAGTATTTGTAAAATATTGCAAAATATCTGCTGCAAAACTTCTCTTCCATGATCTTGACAAATGTATGCCACCCTGTCTGAACTTGTGTGTACAAAACTAGACTTGGATGCTCTACACATTTCCATTTTTTAAAACAGGACATTTTTTCGAAGTAGGTATTTACCCCAAAAAATATTTTCATTCACAGTGACCTGACTATCTTTTCTATATGTGATTTGTGAAAAATACATCCTAACATGTAGAACTACATTGCACCCAACTTGAGTATGGAATAACAATATGGAAACTTTATAAGAAAACAAGCATGAGTGAACTAGAAAGAGTACAGTGGAAATATACCAAGGGCATCCATGGATGTGAAAATTTATGTTATTATGAAAGACTAAAATATCTGAACTTATACAGTGTCTCATAGATATCTAACAAGAGATCTTATTCGAGTATATTAGAAACAACTATCTCTGGGAATGTTTGGGGTTATCAAAACGTAGTCGATAATCATCAGACATGCTATGTAGAAGATTCTATAGGAATGAGAAGTGTACTAATTGGTTCTCTGAGAGAGCAGCTGATGCATGGAACAGACTACCAGATTATATTAAAGCAAGTACCAGTTTAGATATTTTAAGAACAGCCTGGACACTTATTATGGGAACAAGTGCTTTGGTATATTGGCAAGCTAGAAGGGCATTAATGGCCAAGGTTGAAATATTTGTATGTATGTACTTTAACAATACTGCCAAAAGTAGACTAAACAATACCAAAATATTGTACTGTTTTTAATTATTTTAACACCATTATTGAATTATCTCTTATGACATAGGCAAACATACATTAATATAAAGTAAAACAAACCATCTTAACATGTTCGCAGTTACAAAAATTATATATCACACATATTCTTCTACACAATTATCAATTGAACATTACATAAATATCTCAATTACTGCCCTCTCTTAAACCTCCTCATCCAAAACATTATTCTGCATGCTTCATTCCCACATTCAATTTTTTTATATCTGTTACAACATTCATTATTTCAAATACGGTCGATTTAGACTTTGATTTCCATCTTCTAGCACTTGCTTTTTTGGCAGCAACAAGAATTAAACTTAACAAGGCCTTATCATGTCTATGCACTTCAGATCCTGTATCCTCGCTCAAAGCATCATTTCCCATTCACCCATTTCCTCACCCAAAATTTCTGACAGAGTGCTCTGTAGGGAATTTTTAAAGTCAATCAACAATGACTGTATATACAATTGTGGTCAGATGTTATGCATTAATTTTCCACATATTTACTGTATTTTTCTTTGGACTCAGACAAAATTTCCTCCTACAATGGAGGCTTGGTGTAGCTGGACCCTTTTCCTATCAGATTAGTAAGCCTTCTGTTCTAAATATACTTATCATTCATGTATTAGAAGGTTTCATTCATATTCCACGTGTCATTACTTTTGTGAGCTGCGTGTTGAAAAATCCCAATACCTTAACAGATATTTGTTTTCTATTCCTTAGATTTTCTTCCTGTGGACTTTTACCAGTAACCTTGTACAACTGTAAGGTATGGAAAGCAAAACAGCAGACAATATTTATTTTATTTTATTTATTTTACATTCCTTTACTGGGAAAGTCCGACTTGGAATGAGCCAATTTTCAGCGGAGGCCTGTGGAGAAATGTTTAGGACCCGTGTCTTTGTAATGCCATAGTCTAAATGTATTGTGGATGGTGAAGGTGGGGTGATCTCATCTCTCCATATCCCTGAAGATAATTCATTCTAATAAGGAGCAATGATTCCTCAGGATTTAATCAAAGATTGCAATTTGCTGTATAAAAACAATGCAAGCATCATTCTAGCAAAGATACAGACCAATGTTAGTTTACCAACATAAAAGCATTCTCTTTTCCATAAAATACTATTATTATTATTATTTATTTATGCTAATTTATAACACGGATAGTCTCAGTGGGGTCCATATTTAACAGAGGCCCAAGGGGGTGATTCTAGAAAAAGAAAGAAAGGAGGAAAGAAAAGAAAAGAAAATAAATCACATTTGTAATTTTGTGTATTATACACATTCACATTTATTTATAAATGGTTAAATGCAATTAATATTGCTATTACAGAAGAAGTAGCTGGGAGAAACACTAGTTCAGTGGCATACACCTATCTTGTATACTAGGTGGATATGCAAGGTCGATAACCTAATTAAGGGTCTGAGTTCGGCATATATAATCAGGTTGTGGATTCACAGATTCAGCTGTGTTTGAAATATTTATGCAGCATTTTGTTTGAAGGCATGCTGATTGAGATTTCGACAGATAATATGGAGATAGTTGCAAAGCAAAGTTTGGCGATGGATACAATGAAAGCTGTGTTGTCGAGTCCATTGTGGGACATGGGTGTCAATGCCAGGAACTGAATGGAAGAATAGAGATTGTATGATAGGATGTATCATATCATTATAGATTGCAGCACAGGGCATCTTTCAGGTAGATAAAGAAAGCTAGAGACCTTTGTACTGGGATGTAGTGAAATAATGATCAAATTCAAGCCACTGTCTTTACCTAAGAGAACAGCAGTGGTGTTCTAGAGTTTTTGACCTGCTCAGATCAGACTGGCCAGATTGCTCATTTATAAGGTTGTTGCAAATTAGTAGACACAATGAAACTGAAACTAAGAGCACACTATAAATAAAAGAGGCTAGTGAGCAAGAAGACTCTTGCTGTTTTGTTTTAGCTCATTCACAATTACAACACCTTTTTGAATACTCCCATTCAACATCTATACTTCCCTATGGTGTCCTGACATTTTTTGGGAGGTTGGCTTCCTTAATTAAGTAACTTTAAAATATTTCTGGGAAGCACAGGAAAGAGCAAGTTAGAAGTAAAGAAACGACAACAAAATTGTTAATCTAGGTCTACAATATCCTGTGGTGCAGATATTAATAATCATTTGTCACTTGTGATTCATATTTTCTTATCTACATTCATATCTTCATAACAAAGAAAGCCATGTATTACCAAGGAACATGTTGTGAAATGTCATTGTGTGAGAAAATGCACTGCCACTCACCAGGTGAAATAGACTATATTGGATATATTGCCATTTAATTCACAGTAATTATGAATATATGCAATATTTCCCTGTGCACATTAAGATTTCCAAATCCAAGTGGCTTACAAGTGATTCTGTGACATCAGATTACTGTCACAGATATTTGGACTGTAAGTTGTACATCTGGAGTGATATCAGTGAAATTTTTAGTATCAGTGATACGAATAAGCATACTTTTTCATGTGTTTATATACTGTCATGTGAAAGCTCCAGTCTGACTAAATAAAAGTGATCTGACACTACATGCATAGGTTGCAGAGTTTCTAAGATATGAAAAACTGTTTGCGAAACTTTAAAGAAAAATATAAGCCTGGGTTTACATAGAAGTTTAATGTTTAGCAATTTTGTTCTTCTAAATAAAGAACTTCTTCAGAACAACAAATATTCCACAGCTAGCATATTTTAAACAGAACTGTGAAACATCACAATATCATACTCAACCAATCAAAACACGAAATCACTTAAAATGAATGAGCCAAATTAATAGGTTGACAAGAATGTCAAATGGCACTTAATATTTACATTGTCATTAATTCCTCTTGTTATATAAGAGTTCAAAAACACTTTCCAATGCATTTCCTAACTTCTAAAATATTGTTTAAATCTTCCTTATGCAGGAATTGAATAATTTATGTAATGTTGCTTGTTGTTGATATACAGCAATATATGTGAAGTCTAATGTTTGTAAATGTGAACTTGTTAATACAGTTTTATTACTTTTATGCAAGTGTAAATTTGCCTATGTCACAAGTGAAAATTCCATACAGGTGTTTAAAGAAATAAATCCTCACCCCTCAAACTTAAAGGGACATGATCCAAAATACTAAACACAATATATTAAAATTAATAAACTAATTAACAAATTATTAAAATTAATGCATCCCAAACTGTGTCTTGCAAAAGGATTATGCATATATTCTTCTTTTTAATTGCCTGGTCATGTGCTGGTATCTATTCTTTAATTTTAAGAATGGTCTTACCTATATAAAAACTGGGACAGCTTATGCAAAGATCAATATAAATAACAACTTTAGTATAACATGTAAAAACAGCAGTGTGAATATTAGTGTGTGTGTGTGTGTGTGTGTGTGTGTGTGTGTGTGTGTGTATATATATATATATATACACACACACACACACACACACACACACACACACACACACACACACACTACTTTTTAAATCATACCTTACTATACAAGGAAACCTACTGCACCAGTTTTCAGCTACTTCTTTAATCATGTGATCAGTAAAGGTATGGTGGTATCCCCTATCGACAAACAAATCTGTAATAAAAGGCACTTCTGTGTAAAAAGCAATATCTGACATAAAAAGCCTGGATCCTTTAACATTTTTCATGAAAGAACAATGCATACTATCAAAATCTAAATAACTATTAACAAAAGTAGGCTCATGAAAAATACTACTATGAAACACATTACAGTCTAAATCTAATGATAAATTGACATCAGGATAAGTAACTTTCATCCCCCTATCACTAATATTAAATTTCAAACATTCCATAATAGCATTCAGATCATGAATAACATTATATAAGTCATATGGACACTTTTTCCAAATGAAAAACAAATCTTCAATAAACCTTTTATAAAACACAACTTGATTGAAACTGTTTCATTTATATATTTTAAATCCAACAGCAGACAAATACTGTTAATCCTATAACTGTTGAAAACTGTATTTTCACTTAGGAATTCTCTAATATAATCCAACCAGATTTCTTGTGGTATTGAAGTATGCAGAGATTCAATATCCAACACTACCATATTAGCTAGCTTTAGTCCCTTTGATATTATACTAAGTTGGAGATTCCAGAATATTTTAAGAATCTTTAATACAAGAAACAATACTTTGAACTATGGGAATTAAAATGTCAGCATATATGGGCATAAATTCCATTTCTGACCATTTTCCAACTGGTATGGGTCAAAAAGGTGAGTTGATTAAATATTTATGTATGTTGGCAATGCTATACATTTGTCCCAACTTAAGATGTGTATCTGACAAAAATGCAAACAATTTATAGGTAATGTACTCCTCAACCAACTCCAAAAGTACATTGTTAACATATTTGTAATTGTTTAAAACTTGAAACTAACTAATTTATAAGATGAAATATCATTCAATAAGTCTGCAATACTGTGTATATAATTCTGGGAGTTCAACTGCCTTTGTCTGCTTTTATAACGCTTACTGACCTATCAGCAACTAAGTCCTGTAAAGCTGTTTTCTCTGTTTTAGACATATTAAAAAACTTCCATTGCAGTTTACTATTATATGATTTTTTAAAATCTTCATCGCATGTATCAACAAAAAACTTAAGTAGATATCAAAGCAGATGTTTACATACAATGCTTTTGATGAAGAAATGCATTTTTACATGCAGCATTTTTAAACTGATTTAATAAAAACTGTACATTTAATTTTCTGGCAAAAACACATAGTTCTAGCAAAAGGTCAGTCAAATTATTTATTTTAGTCACATAAAAGTCAAACACTTGAAAGGCCACAAAAGTACCTCACAAAGAGGGTCCTGGGCCTTAAACACTTGTCCTGTATGGACAGACTCAAAAAACTCCAACTATTCTCAGTCTCATGTTGCCTACTTAGAAGTGATCTCTGCTTTAACTTACAAAGCCATGTCTGACCCAGCTCTGTTAGAAATGCTACATCTAAAGAAATCCCAATCTCTCCACACCACATGCTCCAGAGACCTCAACCTCATTACCACAATCAACAGAACATGCTGGAGGGACAGGTTCATAACCCAAAGACTGCCTATGCTATGGAATAGACTTCCCATACATGTCAAGCAGAGCACCTCACTGGTCCTCTTCAAGAGAAATCTTGATGAGTGGATGGGAAATAAAAAATTCACCCTGGGGATCACTTCAGTGGCTCTACTCGACAGAGGCATTGGGAACTAAGGTCGGGTGGCACGATGCCAGGGTAATCCTATGGGTTAGGCTTGTAAAGGCTCCAGGGCCATTAGCCTACCACACACCTATGAACCTATGAACCTATTTAGAAAGCACATCTAAATGTTCACTATGTAATGATACCAAACTTACATTATATACTAGACATTTTAATTCTGTTTCCTTTGGCTGCATCCTCTCCCTCTGCCTCATGCTGGAGATGGCTTCCACCGCTCATTGGATCTATTCAATGTATTGTGAAATCCCTGATTCATGGTGATTGGCTTTACAAGTCTAGGAAATTTCCTCAGTAACCACAGGTTCATAGGTTCATAGTTGAATACCAGGTTAACTGTCCTGAAGGGCCATTTTAAGCTTAGCCAATATACCATATACAGAATCAAACTCTGTATCTTGTGTCTATTAGGTGAAGACCTAAACCATTATGCCAAACCCACCAATAAAAAGAGAATCATATGAACTTGAACCCTGGCTCACCCGTGCTCTGACCAGGAGCTCACTGCTCTTACACTGTGTGCCACAGAAAACGCTGTCAAATCTGTTTGTTTGTTCCAGTGCTATAAAACCAGTAGATGAAGGAAGAGGAAGCTATATCTGTCATGATGTCATTACCAAAAATCTGACTGGATTCTGCAGTCACAAGAGGAACTCTTGCAGGCAAAAGATATGCCCCACCTTCCAAATAAGCTATTTGATCTCATTTTAACTTCTTAAGCTTTTTATAAACAATCTCAGCAACATGTATGTACAAATAAACATTAACTAATTGCACCAAACACTAAACTTCTAAGGGTAGCCAGTCTCATTCTTTTAGTTTTCAGTTTTAATTTATGTGTTTGGGCTTTTGTGATTTTACAAGTCTGGGTTTGTGTGCATTATTATATTACAGTACTAATGCACTGACTGCCATAACTGTAAGGAGGATGTTTCCTGATATCATTGATTTGAACCAATACAAACAGCCAACACACAGCTCCTTGGAATGACAAAGCAAAACTTTAATTCTAAAATAGATAATAAAAAACAAATAAGGTAAAAATGCACATCTCACCAGTGAGTTGTTTGTTTGTATTGGTTCAAAGTTAATTTTTACGACTGACTGGCACTTTTTCACTGAGAGGCTTATTTTGAGTTATGATATTATTGATGTTTGTATCTTTTCAATAACATTTACTGTTAACAAGATATTTGTATTTGTTTGGCTTATGCTTTTAAACTTGATTTTTGAGTGAATGTTAAGCAATGTAAGAATGTGTTTAGTCTGCTAGAGGTGTGGCATTCCACAGCTCAGAGGTGTTAATAATGCTGGTGAAATCTGTCATGAAATGCTTTGCACAAATCAGCTATCTTACTCTTGGCTTGTTTTCAGTATCACTGATTTAATACGCTAATACATTTATTGTGTTAAGTCACTAGTGAACCCACATAGCTTTGCAAAGGTAATCACTTTGAATGAGTATGCTTCCTTTGATGAGATCTAAAGTTGTAATTGCACCGGTAATATATCTATATCACACCAAAAAACTTAACTTTGATTTTGTTTATGATGGGTTGTTGTATCTTTCGGCTTTTCCCGGTTAGGGGTCGCCACAGTGGAACTCTGGTCCGCTAATGACTGGCAGTAGATTTCTACGTGCCGAGTTGCCGGCCCTGACGCACAACCTTCAATGAAGGTATGCCCATTCACGCATGTCTCCACACAGAAAACACTCTAGCTGAGAATCGAACAGGACAATGTCTTACTGTGAGGCGACAACGCTACCATAGCACCACCACTGCAGTTGTTTATGATAGGTGAAGATTGCAATTTAGGTTCTATTCTTTGGATATTATTTAACATTTGTTTGATAGAAGTGACATCCCAGTCATCTGCATACTGAATAAGTGAGACAGGCTTACAGTGGGAGTTGATATTGTCCAAGAAGATCATGAAGTGTATGGATTGACAGCAGAATTTTGTGAACTCCAATAAAAATAAGAGGTCAAAACACATCTGCTTACTGTACAGAGTGAAAGATATTAGGCAGAAAACTATGAACCCATAAAGAAACCAAGTTAGACAACCATTGTAGTAGAACAGGTCCTTCACAGAAGATAAGACTTTGATTAACACTAGAAATAGGGCACCAACAGAAAAAAAGAAAATAGTTTATTTCTTAAATTTTCACAAAACTTAAACAGAGCAGCTTAATAACTATGTTAGGCTCAGAAGCTATGTTGACTTACAGGGAGAATAATATGCTTAATCAAGTGCTGAGCAAGGGAAATGCCCCTCTAATTCTGAGAAATGTGTTGACATTACTCAATGAGTTGAGAGAGATTCAACAGCTGGAATTTGGTGTGCTGGATCATAATTTAATTTATTTACTTTTGTGCAGATACTTTGTGTAATAGAACGTGGTCTATGTCATGTAGTAGTGCAGGGTCTGCATCATTTAGTAGAGTATTATCTGTGTTTTGTAGGTGTGGGGGGTCTACATAATGCCATAATTTGTAGTCTCCATGTTGTGTACTAGTGCATGATCTACATCATGTGGTAGTGTGTGAGCAGCATCATGTAGTAGTTTGTGATATGCATCATGCAGTGGTGTGTCAGCTACCTAAAGTAGTAGTGCATGGTCTACATCATGTATGTAGTAATGTATAGTCCATATTAGTCATGTCGTTGTATATTTACATCGTGTAATAGCATGTACTGTATAACTTTTGCTGAACTGACATAGTAAATTAGTATCTACATCCCACCTGTAACTTCATAATATGCTGGAACACAACTTCCCACGTACAATATGTTGCCCAAAGAGGAACATGATCTTGAAGGTAGGTCTTGGGCAGTTATGCAAAGGGGTACATATGCCCAGAAAAATGTCAAATCCTGCTGTTGAACCATGCCATGGGAAATCTATGTTTTCAGTTATATCACACAGCTTCTGAAAGAGATCATTTGTTGTCGTTGTATTGTAACTTCTCCATGCCTTCAAAGCTGTTACTCATTCCACTGCCAAACAGTGCACTGTCTCATATTTCAACCCTGTCATTAAGTGCCACAAAGTAAGCTCTGAATACTTTATCTGTGTGTGTTATAGCTGATTGTAAATGTCAGTTGATAGCTGATTTATTTACTGAACAATTGTATTTGCAGACTAATATTATCAAACAAGCCCTTCTTCTCAGGCAGAGATTTTCAGACTCTTGAAGAATGCGCTCTGTCGTAAACCCAACCTCTGTAAATGGGTTGCCATTTTTTTAATCTATCTTTCCACAAATTTGCCCAGGCCTTTGCATCAGATTCCATTTTATTTTTTTTTTTCTTAAAAAATAAATAAATAAATAAAATTCAGTTATGTGAACACAGGCTAGTCTTTTGCTGAGAAGCCACTTTTTCCATTTTGTCCTCCTGGTATTTACTATACAGGTCAGTGTGCTTAGTTGTATAATACTGCTTAAGACTATTTTCCTTCATGAAAGCTATTTTCTTCATTCACATCAAACAGGTGGAATTCACACTGGGTTCAGAAAAAAATAATCTCCATTCAACTTTCTTAAAACTTTCTCTGTACCAAGATCATGTTTTTTTTTTTTTTTTTGAGGCAGTATTTAAGGCAAGAATAAGAAAAAAAGCACAGCACTGTTGATGTAATATGTTAATTTCTAATGACAAAGCAACATAGTACACAATACAATGGACATTGTCTTTAACATTTAAGAGTAGTCTTACTCTACTTTTTTCCCAGACACCTCACAGTATAAAAAATGGATTAAACTTAAAATAATCTATAGCATTAGATCTAATATGAGCAGCAAAATAATCTATAGCATTAGATCTAATATGAACAGCTTATGTTGAGACGATTCCAAGGGTCTCATGCTCATGTTTACTCAGAGTAGAGGAAGAGAATTACTTTACAGACAATGGCTCCAAAGTAAACTCCTTGTTTAATTCTAGCTTCTTTATGGTTGCAGTGTACTTCCAAACTGTTTTGTTTGTAATTTAAAAATATAGGTATACTTTAAAATTGTGAAACTCATTGAAGTTCTGCATGTCCATCACTCTTTGGAGAGAATTACTTAATTAGCATTTCCTCATTATTAAGATTTTACTGCTAGTAAATACCTAAAAAACATGAAAAAGGAAATTGTGTATGACGAATGGGGAGAGATGGGCGAAGGCTGCCAGCCTAGTCAAATAGAATTTGATTAATAATTCTATCAACTGTATAAATAAATGTAAAATACAGGCTTGTGTTTTTAAATGTAAGAAAACACTGTGAAATGTGAACGTCAAGATTGTTGCAACATTGCCATCTGCTGTAAGGAAAACCAAGCCAAGTATTTCAAATGTGTCTTTTTACGTTGAAAAGATCTTATTAATGTTTCACAAGTCGGTTCCAGTGCGGCTGGATGAAGGTTTCATGTCCATTGTTTTAAGGCTAAAGTTTATGACCAGAATTTCGATATGGAATGTGTTTTATTGCTCTAGTTTCTGCTAGTGTGTATATGTGAAATGCCTTGTATTATTGTAAGTTCTGAGCAAGTGTTAGATTGCTAAATAATGCAGTTTGTGGCCTGAGAACTTATACCAGGTGTTTAGATGATGCAATATGAATACTCGGAAAATCTAAGTGTCAAAAATTATGTAATTTGGGATGGCCTTAGAGACATGTTTGTTAGTAATGTTTAAATACTATTTCTCACAAGAGACTGGAAGGATTTTGCCTTTGGACATCCATTTATCAGCACTTTGCCTTATGGTCACATGTACGTTTTAGCACTGTGATTTCTTGTAGAAATAGTTAAAGCTGGTAAAGATTAATTAGGTATTTTTCTTTGAAATCAGACCTGTCCTACTGTATTATTTTAAGTTTCTGTGTGATCTCTGAACTCTTAGATACCTCTGTGGTGTAGTAGTTTTGTCTTGTGTTTTAATTATTTATTATTAAATATTTTTAAAACCTTCTACCTGTGGCTGATTTGTGTAGAGATAAGCTCTAGAGTACATTGCATAATTATAGAGGTTATTGTAACAGGCCACTCTAAAGTAAGCCTTGACTGTTAGTCATACTACCATTGGATAATAATATTCCACAGTAATAATTGGACACTCTTCTAAGGGCCTTTTAGTAGCCAATATTATTAGTTGGGTGGTGGCCGTAATTACTACTGTATAGTCTGGGTAAAGGGGCACAGCTGGAGAATCTGCATCAGCCTTTCCCAGGACTGTCTGTGAAGTAGTATAAATACTTATCTCAAAGTGTATGTGTGTTGTGTCAGCTGCTTGGGAGGGACACGAAGCACTGTTTGGACCAAGATGGTACTGGAGGTTTTAGCTTGACCAGCTAGGCTGAGATCTGGACCCTATAGCTGTGCCAGTGGGGAGTCTTATTGGGGACCTGGTGAGCAAATGAGCAACCAGCCTCAGACTGACTGTGATCTCTGTGTGCACTTAAGGGAAATTGTACTTTACTGTGTGTATTAATTATCCTTTCTTCTTCTAGGAGATGACCTCCCTGGTGTTAGTGGTGAGGATTGAGGCTCCTTGAGTGCTGGGCCAGGGCACGGTCATCACAGGGTACATCGAGGTTCAAAATATGTGAGACTAATGGTGCCTCTGTTTCCATTTCTGTGTTCCAACAAAACAAAACATAAGCATAAAGTAGGAAAAAAAAGAATAAGATCTGTTTGCCTAAAAAAATGCATATTTCCAGAAATCATCTTTTTTCAGACAAATTGTAAAGGAATTTTGGAATTGTATGGTGAGTCATGCTCTAACTCAAAGGAATGTTGTCAAATTTTTTGAACCAGTACACCACTTCCTGGAATGCATAGGCCATATCTTGGTGTATACAAAATAAGGGAGAGCTTTGTAATTTTCATTTGTAGTTATTTTCTCTTTACTCCCAGTATGTTATTAATTTCATATAATTTAATAACCTTTTAAGAGTGCTTGTCTACAATTATCCCAGCCAGAAGTTTAAATTTAATCACTACAATTGAAGCTGTTTAAATTTTACGAGAATGTATTGTGAGTCCTTGATATATTTGAGATAATCAGTCTCAAAATACCTTCATCTTCTTCAAATACAGGCGTAGTTTTCACTTCACAAAAAGTCTTTCAGTGTCTCTCATAACCGTCCAAATTCTATAGGATCCCAAGCTTGTTGTTGTGTAAATGCATAGCTGGAATATCATGCATAATAAAAACTGAAGGTAAAGTTGCAATATTAACATCCAATAAGTTGCCAGAAAATAATAAATAAATAAATAAATGAATGAATAAACAAATAAATAAATACACATGATACATGACAAACAAAACATAGACAAATACATCAAATATAAACTGCAAAACTCTCCCTTATGTTGCATGCACTTTGATAACCTAGAAGAGACTTTGCAATTGTAGCTTAAGAAAAAATCTAATTTCTTTTAAAAAGTATAAGTTTCTAAAAGATAAAATGGACTGAAACCACCACTAACAAAGTAAACCAAGTAAAAACACTGAAAAAACTTCCATAAAGGACGGAGCCAAAAAATTGTGTAAAAACAAGCACTTTTGTTCTCTATTAAATAGAACTTATTCAGCTTACATACAGTAAAAAGCCACACCCTAGGATTCATGAAGCTTGCGCCAGGCGCAGGCATAGCATAGGTATTCTAATGCCAAATATGGCCACCAAGCGATTCAGGTACGATCCATTTCCACATGCACTACCAGCGTACACCAGAGCTGCGCAGCTCTCGGCGCATGTATGCTAATCACCCCATGTGCAGTAGTGCAGCATGCAAATGAAGGTACATAGTGATGCATGAAGTGGTGCAGGCATAGAGTAAGCATACAGAAATGTAAACCAAAAAAGCGGTTTACATGTTTTCAAAAAGAACATCGGAGCCATGAAAGCAGACCAAACTTACGTATTACAAAGTTAACATATGCCAATGGTTAAATATACAGCCAATGGCATAAAAAAACATGCACAACACATAAAAAATAACATTTAATGTCATGGCCACACTAACGCAAAGTACAACTGCAGGGCATGTGTGCGCAAATGGGAACACAAGGAAAATATATATAGATGTCATAAAACTGCTATGTAACACAAATCATGATTTCACCATAATAGCCAATGGTATGCATGCTACGCGCAAGGGTTGCTAAGGGTCTGTGACAGTGTTTGGCACGCTAACTATGAAGTAGTAGTCAATGCCATGTAAATGAGGCAAGTAATACTGAATCGCAGACACCTTGCCGGCGTAAGGCTGTACCACACTGAGTAGCAGTATAACACTGAGGAGTGGCCTGGAGGTATACATGACATCAGCAGAGGGGTGTGCCGCTGTAGCTATAAGCACACTGGAGCATTGCTAATCCGGGTTGCCCATTGCTAAGCAAAGCTGCAGGATAGGGGTGTGGATGTAGCCATAGCTTTGCTTAGCTGAGAGCACACAAGGTGACCGAAAGTGCATGTGTACACGAATGACAACATGCTCAAAACCCGGTAAATGGCTGCGCGTGGCACGCACCACAGCTGAAACAGGAAGGTTACGGGAAGACAATAAGGAAATGCCGCAACAGGGTAATTGGAGTACAACTGAGTAATTAACACCTATTAACCCACAGTGGGCCATTGACGGTAGCTAACAAAGCTGCTAGCAGCAACCTGCAGAACAGAAAAGGGGAGGTGCCAGATTGCAAAGAAAAGAGAACTGTCACAGCAGAGCAAAGCAAACCTGCAGTAGATCGGCTATAGAACACATTTCATAACACAATCCTGGATTGGGAAAGTACAAAACAAGAAAGCAGGCTGCTGGATGCATGCCTGACAATGGGAGGGGAATCGGTTTGAAAAATGAAGGCAAGGACAAGAGGTGATCCACGGCAGCCAAGTGTAATTCAACACCAAAGGCACCACAAAAGCAGTACCTACGGTAAAAAACATAAGTAAGATACCCTGCAGCTTGGATTGTACATACACACCCTATGACATCATCAGCTTCCAAAGCACAATAGTATAAAGTGTGAAGGCACCTCACACACATTCATGTATTCCCAAACACTGCACCATCGGTGTAAACAGACGGGGAACTTTTACAATGTACATGTTGGGAGCTGCCATAGCTTTGATTCATCAGCATGTGTTGGAAACCAAAGGTGGTGTGTAGGATGATGCTGACAACCACCTCAGGCACCGGAGGAGGAGAAGAGTGTTCAGACCAAGGGTAACCTACCAGGGGCTAGATGATCTGGAGATAGTAGAGCATTACAGGGTGGACAGGGACATCATACAGCAAATCATTGAGCTGTGCCAGCCACGCCTCAGAGCCAGAAACAACAGAGGGGAACCCATCCCAGTGGACACGAAGGTATGTGTAAGCTTGAGAATACTAGCCACAGGTACCTTTCAAAGGCCAAATGGAGATATCATGGGGATCTCACAGGCATCAGCATCCAGGGTACTCCACCAGTTCTTGGATGCCATGTTACCACATGCCAATGAGCATATATACTTCCCCCAAACTCAGGAGGAGTTGGCCAGCAATATGCGCCTCTTCCACCGTGTGGCAGACTACACGGAGGTACTGGGTGGAATAGACTGCATGCACATACACATCAAGTCACCACCCAGTGAGCATGGTAGGTGCTACATAAACTGCAAGGGATACCACTCCATCAACTGCCAGTTTGTGTGCAATGCCCAGGGCATTATCATGGATGTGTGTGCTGGCAGCCCTGGAAGCTACCACGACTCCCACATCTGGCATGTCTCACAGCTGTACCGGGTATTTGTCAGGGGGAACATCCCATATGGCCACCTTGTGGGGGATGCTGGCTATGCACTGGAGCCGTGGATGATAACTCCCATCAGAAATGCACACACACCCATGCAAGAATGCCATAATGAGGCACACGCACAAACCTGAATCATCATAGAGCATGTGTTTGGGATGCTGAAATCACAGTTCCATTGCTTGGACATATCTGGTGGAGCATTGCAGTACTCTCCAGGCATGTGTGCCCACATCTTCATAGCATGTGCCATGCTACATAATATGATCCTGTGAAAACAGCTGCAGCAGGGACTTAATGGTGAAGGCCCTCACAGCCCACCGCAATTGCCAAGGGCACCACAGGCACAGAGGGACTCAGACCACGAACACCCTGTACCAGCCCCAGTAGGCAGACGGAGGCGTGCCCAGTATGCCCATGCCTTGGCAAAGAGGGAACATATAGCACATACACTGAGTGTAGGCCCCTATGGACTGACACACTTCTCCACCTGCACACACACACAGTAAAAGGGATGGCACACACACATGACCACCTGTAAATTGTCATGTATAGGTGGTCTACTGTGTGCATCCTACATAGGCAGCCCTCAACTATTGCACACACAACTGCTATTGGCACAAGGTAAGTCAATACCTGAACAGTAAATTAAGATAACAGCATGTGTTGATACTGTATGTATAGGTTCTTAGGTACATCGGTAGGTACATGGCTAACTGTCAGAGGCCATTCATAAGCCTAGCCAAAATGTGTCTGCTGTCGCCACCCCATTGATTAACTAACTGTCCCTCTGTGGAGCAGAGCCAATTGTGGGATCCCTGGGGTGTAACCACTGTTCCCCACCCACTCTGCAAGGATTGCCTGGTGTGTTACTGAGGGGCTCCATATAATGTAATCAGGGATGCAATTCCAAAGCATAGGGAGTACCCATGACAAGTATCTGTCATCCCAGCATTCTTCAGTTATGGTAGTGGCAAGGTGTAGCACATTACAGTGTGTGGCTTACTGTGACATGGATTCCCATAGCTGGAGCATATCCATTAAGCATCACTTGGACATACCATTAATAGGTATCAACCATATGTACACCAACTGAGTTACACATTTGTTTGCAGTATGGAGGAACAGCTATAGTACACTCTACATACTAAACACCATACCACTTGTACATATCCCAGATGCCTCAGTGGTAAAGCCACTGACTGTGTCGTGCATGGTCCCGGTTCCACGACCTGCAATGGCTGTTATGTAATTCTGATGTCCTGAATAATGGATGTTGGATGCAGGTCATTAGAGCACGTTTAAGCACGTTAGCAGGTTTTTGTGCCGATAAGTGGCATTTAAACATGACTACATGGATATGTGCAACACAGGTCTAACCTTTGCTGAATATCATGCAGATCATGGGCAAAGCTGCCCAGAACCGCTGAAATGTGCGTTATTTACCCTTGTACTAATAGTGCCTGCCCTGAGAGGTAAAACGACCAATGCCAGGAGTAGAACACGCAACCATGTACACAGTCTTCACAATACCCTCCACTAAGCTACCTGAGATGTACCAACAGCAGGTGTGTATTGTGACAGGTTAAAACACAAAAGGTCGGAGTTCGGGAAATAGTATACACCGCCATGTACCCAACGAAAGGTGTATTCTCTCTCTCTATATGTATATGTATATATATATATATATATATATATATAATATAGAGAGAGAAAGGGTGATAGAGAGATATATGTCAATATATACGGATATACATATATATGCAAATATATAGATAGGTTAACATCTACACAACCATGGAAGTACATATAAATAGGATACTACCAAATACCGAATGCTTTACATACCGACGCGCATAATCATGAGGCTTAAAGACCGAAAGACCAAAGTATCGGAACACCAGAACCGTGAGTACTATTATCACGGTGTTAAGGGACATTTAGTTAGTGCTTCTGGTGCTGCGGTTCAGGTAGTTACTGTGTGTAAGTGTGTTTCTGATTGCTGTAGTGTGTGTATGTGTGTGTTCTGAGTGTGGTGTGTGTTTCCGGGGGACCGTAATGTGTGTGTGGGTTTGCTTCATGTGTCTGTTTGTGCTATCTCGGAGGTAGATTATTAAAGTAGGTGTGGTGTGGGGGGCACAGCCACCCACATGGGGGGGTGTATGGAGCCATGGCCACCTGGCAATACGCAGTGTAGGATGGTTTGTTTGGATGTGATGGGTAGCAGTGTGTCTGTGTGTGCATGTGTGTGTTCTGTGTTTGTGTTAGTTCCGGGAGTTTGACTGTCGTGAGTTTGAGTGTTCAGTATTGTGGGGTTTGGGAATCTGGGAACGGTAATTTGGTCGTTGGAAGTGTGTGCATTCTTGAATCCATGGGTATGCCGTATACAGCGGTTTTAGTCTTCAAATATGTGCATAACATGGACCATAGCAATCACACATTCCGCCACGACAAAACGTTATGAACAAAGGATATGGAGAGTATATATGTCTATACACTATTACAAATATGTGCTATGGACATGAGCCAAAGATAGGGTCACCACCTGTCCCACCTTGCGAGGGGCAGTCCCTCTATGTGCGGTAGTGTCCTGACCAAAATGAGTACAAATACTAATGTCCTACAATCTCGAAACATTTGGCATGTTCCATATTTAATGTAATTGCTGCATAAAATAGTCATCTGTATCTAAAATACCTACATGTAACAAGAAACAGGATAAGCAAGTAAACCGCTACAAGAATATAAGCTTTTATATAGGTATATATGTAAAGTTCTATACTTTGTACTGACCGTGGGTATGTGTCGGCCTCTAAAATCTGATGTGTGTCATGAAAATGTCCCACTATGGCCATTTGAAAAGTTGGCAACCCAAGTCAAAGAGGTTCAGTCACCAACACAACTCCAATGAGTGCAAATATCTGTGACAGAAATACATGAGACAGCTTTCATGTAGCAACATTTCATTACATACCAATGTATTTCCAAAGGGATTGAAGGACCAACATCACCTGCATGCTATACAGGAACCAATTCACAATGGCTTAATGAATAAGCCTGCAATTACCATAGTATTAGTCTACAAATGGATAGGTCTTCAAATAGGGAAGGAGCCCTCACACATATATTGAATATGTATAAATGCAGTTCCACACACCTGCATCTGCTATGTACACCAACCTACATCTCCCCCACACCCAAAACAATTGCAATACAGACTGTAATAACATCACAAATAACCATTCACTCTATGACATCTGCAGAAGCCTTAACATACCTTGTCAGAGACACACTATAATGGCCTATGTGAAATCGTTGCTGTTGTACAATGGAACAGACGCCGATGTTACAGGGTTTGGTTGCAATAATCCTGTATCAGACGGCTGATATAACAGCTAGACTTAATGTAGAACTACATCCTCTAGCCGTTACACACAGTCCACAGGGGCCATGAAGTTAATATATCTCTATGTGTCTCCATATAGCTATTGCAATTCATCACAAACAACATATCCAGGCCGTCTTCCTCGAAGGTAGGGCAAAGGGACCATGCACAAGTGGAGTATTCAATTATGCTAATGGAGTAGCTGCACAGCTGATGTGCATATAATCATCTACTCCGGAACACCAATTGGTGGCAGGATACCACATGTTACTGATATCTAAGTATAAAAGAATGACTTGTCATACATTCAAACCATATGTACATACCAGAAAAATGAAAGCAACAGAAAACGGATAGGACTTATATTACCATCAACTCGGGATACTAATAAGGTATGTAGAACACACAGTATGCCAGTGTATGTAGTACCTGTTCTGTAATAATTAAAGTGTACGCAATGCATATAGTGGGAAAAGGTATTATGTAGTGATGTATTGTTGAACATAGTAACGCTCATAGAAATTGTGTGTACTGCTGTTGGCCACAAGGTAAACACCTCATACACCACAAGGGATGCTATATAAGGCCTTTGAACACAATTCCACTCCAGCTGCTGTCAGTGGCAGGGTTGATCCAACAAGTATGTGCCATAACAGGGGATAGTATATGTTGATATACTGTAACAGTAGGCATATGTATGGGCATATAACTGAGAATAACATGTCTAAGGTGGTCCTGCTGTGCAATTATGATTTGCATTGTGGGATATTGTGGCAAAAATGTGAAATGTACAGTATTGTAGATAGATATGTCTAACATTTTACATAGCATTACTGTTATGTTATGCAAGCATCAGGTATGTCTATTGGCATTTACAATACACAATAACAGGATACATATGACTTGTAGTCACCAGACAGTGTATCAGCATGATAGCTAATTGAAATGGAGGAGCTAGTCAATCATCCATGCACAAAAGACATGTAATAGCTTCATAGGTTCATAGTTAGGTATTATGCTGTCTGGCCAAGGCCATTCGTAAGCCTAACTACAGTGTTTTCACTTGTGGCACCTCCCAAGGTTAGTGTCCTGTGCCTGTGAACTGCAGAGCCATTCATTTCCTGCACCTCTGTACAGCAGAGCCACTGCAGTGATCCCTGGTGTACATGTCTGTCTCCCATCCACTCATTGAGGGATCTCTTGAAGAGTGCTAGTGAGGGTCCCTGCCTGATGTACATAGGAATCATGTTCTAAAGCATGGTGAGTGTCCGGGTCAGGAATGTATCGCTCCAGCACGTCCTAGTCATCATTGCATTTAGGTACATATCCCAGAGCATGTGGCTCTCAGTGGCTTTTGCTTATGTGGAGCATATCCATCAATACTGTTTTGGACATGGGCCTTGTATGTTCAGCAGAGATCACCTCTGAGTATGCGGTATGCAAACGAGTACAGTTGGGGTTTCTGTAGTTGGGCTGCATACATCATCCTTTGGAGGTCAGTATTCCTCTTGGTGTGGTAATGTTGTGGTATTTAAAGCCGTTGCTGTTGTCTCGTAAGGTACATCCCAAATGGGGTGTTGTACCCTTTAATGTGTTTCATAAGTCATGAGTAGAGAGGCACAATGGCTGCCTTTGTTCTGGCTATGAACCCATTAGAGATTAGGGGGGCCACGTAGAAGGATATCCACACCACCTTGGCGATATGGTTATCAAAGGAGTGAATGCTATCTACTTGGGTTCTAAGATCCCTTATTACGTCTTATGTATGTAGGGGACTAACACCTATGTGATAGTCTGTGGGTGATTGGTGTAATCCAAAGGGGATGTCTATGCACCTTGTGGTATGCAGCTTGAGGCCATGTTATTGACACCAGGTATCCATCTCAGTGACATCCTTATGGAGGGTGTCTGTATCAGCTGGGGAATCAATCATGGCCCCTAGTTTGCAGTCGTCTGCAAACCTATTCAGGGTAAGTCCTCCTGTGCTAGCCTGTACATCAGAGAAGCATATACCGAACATGAGGGACCCTATGACCGAGGTCTGGGGGACGCCAAATGTAACTGTTTTACAATAGGGCCTAGGGTATGCTACCCTCACTGTGTGGGTTCTGTCCATGAGCCACTTTTCATAACATCTCATGATGTAGGGGTTAATGTGCAGGTGGATGTGTATGTTGACAATACCAGAATGGGGAACAGTGTTGAAAACTTTTGAGAGGTCAAGGTAGGCTGCGTGGACTTTCTTACCCTCATCTACTGCCATGGTAACTGTCTCAAAGGACTCCACCAGGTTTCGGAGGCATGGTCTGGCCCTAACAAAGCCAAACTGGGTGGGATCAAAGGTTTGGAGGCCACCAATGTCTCTGTGAATGAGATCCATGATGATGTGCTCCATAGCCTTGCAGAACAGTCTAGTCAGGCGTATAGGGCAATAGTTCCCCTGGTCCATTGTGGCACCACCTTTGTGGAGTGTGATAACTGTTGCTGTGCACCATTCAGGGGCCACAATGCCTGATGCAAGGCTATTAGTGAATATGGTGCCCAATTGGGGAGCCATTTCATTCTGAAGTTCGTGGAAATCGCAGCCTGGGATGTTGTACAGTCACATGGATGCTGTGTTCCTGGCTTTGGAGAGTGCAGCTTTGAACTGCGTAGTTGTGATTGCAGGGACTCTGCATCATCCCTGTATAGATATAGGCCCTTTAGGGTGTGAGAGGGGTGTAAAGTTAGCACTGAACCTATCTGCCAGGATGTTGCCAATATCAGTCGGTTCTGTAATGTTTGTGCCTTACTGCTGTATGTCAGAGCAGATGTGGGTATCACCATCGAGAGTAGTGACATACCTCTAGAACACTTTGTGGTAGTCCTTGGAATTAGTCACGGTTATGTTTACGTAGCTAGCTTTGGAGGATGTGATAAGGGATCTCAGATTCTTACAGAGGCTGACCAGGGAGCTCCTCCACTCATGGGATTGTACTCTACTTTGCAACAGTCAACTCCTTCTGTTGTACATTATGTCCATGGCAGTGGACCACCAGAGTGGCCTCCATTTTCTGGTGGGTACCGTCATGGTTCTGTTTGGGATAGCATGATCCATGCAGTCGTGTAAGTGCTAATTAAGTGCAGTTGTGTATGATTCAGCGGTTGTAACTGTATTGTCCATCTGCACGGGTGTCATGACGTTTACTACTGCTGTCATAAGAAGCTTGAAGTTGGCTTTGTAGAAATATTGTACTGTGTTTTCCATAAAGGGTGTGGTGCCGGGATGTGGATAACAAGGGTGATTAACGTACGTTCGGATCTGACCAACAAGGAGATAACCCCAGGTGTGGAACACCAGTCACACATGTTGGTAATGACCAGGTCTAGAATATTGTTGGCCCTGGTAGTGGTGTGGATAGGTTGATCCAGGCAATTGGAGGTTATGAATTCCAGAAAGCATTGGCCTAATGTGTCGGTACATGAGTAGGTATCCCAGTTAATGGTGGGCTACTGTCAGTCGCACATCAGTAGTGTGTTTGAACCCTACTTTCCAGAACACCAAGAAGTGAGGACCATTAAACGTGGGGTATGGTGGGAGATCTGTAGCAAGCTACAATTTGTATAGCAGTTATGGCCAGAGTTAGTTGTACTTGGATAACCTCTGATGCATTGTGCTAAGCAACCAGCCTGGAGGTGTGGATATCCTTAGGAAATATGGACACACCTCTGCCGTGGGTGTTCCGGTCCTGGTTACGTTACTGAAAGGTGTGGTATGATTAATAGCCTGGTAGTGCAGGGGTGCTCTCAAGAGCCTAGAAGCAGGTCCCAGTCACTGCACAGATATCGAAGTGGTCCATTACAAGGAGTGCCTCGGGTGAATGTGTTTGAGATGAAGATGTCAAGCACTGAGTAGCATTACCCTCAGGTTTTGCTTGCCTGTTCCTGTTATGGTGGTGAATATGTTATTTGAACCATGCCTCGAACAGGCACTATAGGAGCAGCAAGAGCCTTAGCCATTATCCAGAATCCCAGGGCCAACAGGAGCAGGCCATCTGTGCCAAAGCATCGTGTTCTGTCGACCATGTCATTCAGAGCAGATAGATACTGGATACCCTTGGAATGACACCAGAAGCATAGCCAATTGTTGAAGTAAATCATTTTGTCCTTGTACTGCGTTATCAGTCTGGACAATGGCAGAATGCTACTCAGGGCTAGGGTGATACCTGAATGGGCTACAAGATCGGAGAGCTATTCCATGTCTCTTTACATGTAGTCCAGGAAGGTACATCTCAGGGCATTCACACTAACATGGAGAATGACACAGTCATATTGTACCTGTCGAGGAGTGACCTGAGTGCATAGGTTATGTTGCGTATCCTGTTACCCGACAGGCAGCTGACAGTAACTATCAACTTGTGTAGCCTGCTGAGTTGGACATCAGTGTGACCGCCTATAGAGTCACCTATGACTAGTGTGTTGTGTACGTTATATCGCCCTATTGGCTGTGGTTGATGGGCACACTGAGTCTGTGGGCTATAAGTAATTGGTGTTGTGTTGGGGGATGGGAGCTGCCTGCGTTTCTGCTTTGGAGTTCTCTGTTGCCTAGACAGAGTAGTATTGAGAGGTTCTGCAAATGTTGTAGTCTTACTATGTGTGGTCTGTGGTGGTGGAGATCTAGTGAGACTATGTGATGAGTGTGGTGCAAACGTTTAACATCCCCACATGATTGTCAGGTTCATTCTGGGTTGGAGAGAGCTTTACCTCCAGCATGGCTAGATATGTGCATCTCCCACAGGTTGTAGTGTTGTATGTTAGGAGGGGAATATTGACTGTGTACACAAGACAATTTCTATATTGCCTCATGATGCCCATATTCATCATATAGACAGGTGATAACACTGGGAATTGACACTTGGACATGCCTGAATATTTAGCCATTTCCCACTAGATATGTGAGGAAAGTGTGTGCAAGAACTGTTTTACTTTAAGCAAGTGGGAAATGTAAGTACAAACAGTGTTTACCTATAGGTAATGAGGAGGATTGAGTGCTATAGTAATTAGTAGCTCATGTAGTGCTTACATGTTCTGAACAAGTGCTGAGCATGAATAAGCAATACAGATAGGGTGTTGGATAACATAAACACACTGCCCCCCCCAACAGGTACACAATCACATATCCATGTACACTACAGAGCCCCTGTAACCATAACTATGATGGTACAAGGTGCACCCAGGCTGCAAGGGACCTGTCCACATCCCTGGTTGTATCATACACATATGGCAAAACAGTTTGCTCTACACATACACATAATCTAAAACATAGCTTCATGTCAGTCTGTGAAAACACTGAATGGTGCACACCAACAGTTATCACAACCCACAAAGTGGAGACACCACTCATAATGGGAGGCACTGCACTACTACCCTACTGTGTCTGGTCTGAAAGTCCATGAACCTTAATCAACGTATATGCTGTTAGCAGTACAGATGTAGATGACAGTACAGATGATTTCACACTGCATATCATACCTGCGACAGATCATAGGACATCATCACCCATACTGTGTTCAACCTACACTCAGTATACTAGAGGTACCTTTGTATGTCACAGGAGTGTTCTGCCAGTGGACTGTTGACAGAACCAACACTACAAAAGTTGTCTGAGTAATACGTGCATATCACACTAGTGCCAGCTACAATAAAACAGGGTTAATTTGTTGTACTCCCCCTCATTGTAGCCTATACCACACAGACAAATGGGAGGCATCTGCCTATGTAAGTATGTGAATGGCTATGACCTAGGAGCAATAGCTGACTCAGTGTTATGGACAACATACAGAAGGGGCTTTGTGGGTGAGGTGTGTGACATACGTGCACAATCTGACAGCTGCATATTGCATTGTCACCACTAGGTTAATAACACTGTAACCATGAACTACCACCTAGGCAGCGGTCAACATAATGGACACTGTGTGTAAGGGATGCTGCTGTGCAGTTTACCTCCCTGAGCTAGTGACATCACCAAGCCTATTAGGTAGTCATAAGAGGTAACCCTAGTCATAACAGGGTGCCATCCATGAACATGGAGATCATTGTACAGCCATAATCATCACTCAAGTGACCAATATCAGATCACATATCACCTTTAAGGGGTATTGGCCATGTTTGGATGGCCGACACCAGCCTTCACAATCCTCATCTCCACTATGTAGCATGATGCCTACCCTGCATAAAACATGTCCAACACTGTGATGTTGGACATGCTACATGTACATATCCTGATCTGAAATACATACATCATGGACATCCACCTTCCTAGTACAAGGATTGCCACATGCTGAACATATCCTTGTGCCATACACATTACATACTTCTGCCATACTATGCAACCTTGTCCAGCAAAGCTGCACATTTCACCTCTGTCAGACATGGTGTGATGACCGCATGGTAGATGTATCATTAACAGTGTGGATCAGTTATGTGGCACTGCTTCACCTGGCGCCAGAAACACGGCTGTCGGCTACAGCTAGGTAACCTTACATCCTAGGCTCATACATGGCCCAGGGCATACAGACTACTAGATGACCTTGGCCGTACATGCTATAGTTGATAACCATCCCTGCAAATACCATCAGGCTAGCCAGTGTCCCATGTGTATCACATGTGCAACACAGGCGATATGTGGCAGGATGTTAAACTGCTGTACAGTGCCGTGTAGATGTATATGGCAAAACACATGCATGTAAAGGCTTCCGTGTGCATGTCTGCATTGTCACAGGTCATGTCTGTTAAGGCAGTGTATGGGTTTATATGTGACATATGCACAGCATCAAGGTCGACAGCATTAATGTGGACACATCCAGGCATGTGCTGATAGATAAGAACATCAGTACAGGCAAACAGACATGCCCACATCAAGACAGCATCCACATGGAGTATGAGCAATGTAATCAGGTGTCACACATATATGGTGATAATATCCAATCCCCATTGGGTGTCACATGTGTGTGACACAAACATGTCAGTGGTGTCAGTGTCATGAAGATTTGCAAAGACAACTATTTATATGTAATAAATGTGATACACATGTATGTGCAGCTGTATCTCTGTGCATCTCTGAGATACTGTGACCTGTCTCCATAATTATGTCTTCCAGATATGCTGCAAGCAAGGCTCCCAGCCTATATCCGCTTGGAGGATGAGGCCCTTATACCTTATCTCCAAGACAACTATGATGTCCTGTTTAGCCATGTGCCACAAGATGCACAGCAGTGGGATGACCTATGGCAGGAACTTCGCAGGAGGGTAAATGATGTGGGTGGCCATAACCGCACATACCAGCAGGTGTGCAGACACTGCATGGACCTGATCAGATGTGCAAAACAGCGTGCAAATGCAATCCCCAGGGAACAAGGTGCAACAGGTGGTGGACCACCAACCCAACCCCCCCCCACACATACTGAGGAGCTACTGGCCAACCTGGGGACACTGTCAGAACAGCATCCACAAGCCTTAGCTGACATCATGGAGGTGGGTGTCTCTAAACCACCGAGCCTGGAGGTGCCTGGTAAGTCACTACTGCACATAAAACTATTATATCCCATATAGTTGCATGTGTCACTGTACAATATGTAATGTAACATTATATGCAAGGCATGTATACACACATGCCGCATACTATAGTATGCTACTCTGTGTATGCACCCATATGCATACTCCATAGTATATCCTATTGTACTGGCGAATGTGTTAATATGCACATTACACCCTGTAGCTGTCATACAGGCATGGATAATGATCGTACTGCTGTGTCACCCCTATATATAGGTGCCTCTGGTGTTCCGCTAAGACAGCAGGCCATTGCAGGTGAGACAGTTAGAAGTACCAGGCATGTTAATGCACAGATCTATTCACCATGTGGCCAGTTAACACATGTACACATAATGTATGGTCCGGTCACAACATACAGATCACATCTGCAATCCATCACACTGGCTACCCATGTGCAATACTTACAAACTAAGTGAAACACCAACATGAAACCTCAGAAACTGTCATGGCTAGATGTGTGGACAGCTGTGCATACAACGGTGGAGGTGTTGTTCAATGAAGGAACATGTACTACACATCAGAACTACACATGTGGGATACACAAACAGTACTACACAGTGAGTTGTGGTATGGGCAGCCCACAGGATTCACCATTGTGGATTATACCTCTGCTATGAGTCCACACATTGTGATGTACCATCTGACATGTCTATGACATGTACTGGGCTGGATGCAACATTGTCTCACTATCCCATAAAACATACCCCACATAGCAAACATGCAACCCTTTGTCTGCATAACCCTGTGGACAGTGGAGTATATGACATCTAGGGGTGTATGTCATATGGGACAACACAAACATGTGAGATAGATGGCCATCACAACCATTTGGCCAATACATGTTCACACATGGCCATGGAGGATGGCCAGAGACATGTAGCAACACACAGTAGATGTGATGTGTTTGTGTGTACACCCTGTTGTACATTGGCTTTACATGGTCCAACTATAGCCTTTGTTGAATGGTTATATTGCAGATGTGGAACACTGGACATACTACAGGCCTGTGCACAGCTTGTGGGGGAATAACATCATTCAGCCACATAAGATGTGTTGAACATCATGACTGTGTCACAGCATGACAGTAGTCACCTGTACAGAATCCACATACATACAGAGACAACCACATCAGGCCACAGATACAGTACATTTCCCTTGATGCTGTTGGACATCACTGTCAGCCATGCACCTCGTGTGTGTGGTACAAAAAATGTCATGTGGGACATGGTGTATTGACAAGTCTGCCATGTGTGGACATGGTTGCCAGGCAGCTAAAATATGTTTGCAGATGTGCAGGGGTGTCATCCGTATGGCCTTCGGTGACCTGTGTCACACATTCCACATCATGGTTTAGTGCATATACACCTCAGCGACGTGGGTCACAATCCACAGTATATAAGTATTGTGTATGCACACAGTCATGGCTATGCACTGTGTCTGTAATTCACACTGTATAGCAATAGAGACACCTCATGATTCCATGCAATGGCACTGTGTCTGCACTTCACACTGTATAGCAATATAGACGCCTCACAATACCCTTAAATGGTCATGCACATCTGCTAAATGTGCATTTTATCTGTAGGGCGGACAGACAACACTGCAATGTGACACCATTACCCCACTGTATATGTGACAGGACACCATTGTGTTAAACATGTATGCATGTCAATGCACACGTCAGCAGATTACATGTCATACTACATGTTAATGTCAAGGTCATATGCCACACATCAGCCATGTGTACTGTTAACCTGTGCTGGTCCACATGGTGTAACTCAGGGATGCATGCTTACTATCAGGATTATGTGAAATGCATGGCTTCTGCTATGACACATGCATGCTGTTGTGCGCAACCCAGGGATGTATGATAACTACCAGTATTATTGTCTGAGCTGCATGCCGTCTGCTGTATCACATGCATGTTGCATGCCTTCTGTCAAATCACAAGCATTGTGTGTGTGTGTGTGTGTGTGTGTGTGTGTGTGTGTGTGTGTGTGTGTGTGTGTGTGTGTGTGTGTGTGTGTGTGTGTTTGTGTGTCTGTATTGTAATGTAGAGTCTTTGTTTGCCTTCACAGGTGATGTAGGTGCATTACCCTCCTGCGGTCCATCTGATGTTAGTGCCTCCACAGACTCTAGCAGTGATGCTGAACATATGCTTGAGGCACAGGCAGGGTTGTCAGGGGTTGAATCTGTGCCATCGGTTGCCATTCCACCTATATCCCCCTCATCCCCACACACAGATCTCACAGATCTCATGCTAACACATACCCCATCACCAGTGGCCATAGAGGAAGACAGTTGGTGTGTGGTAGTTTGGAACAGGAAAGTGTGGTGGCTATGGAAGGTGTGTATTCACACCATGGTGTCAGGCAAATGACTGGAGATGGGCCATACAGGCATGTGGCCAGTGCTGCTCGTAGGAGGACCTCTGGCCGACATGCCCCTGCAGGACAGAGTGCAGCAGCTGGTGTCACCAGATGCATGTTTCAGGCTGTAATGATGGCACAGGCACGTGCTGAACAGCAGAACAGAGAAGGGCAGAGGCTTCAGAGGGCTGCTATCCGTTCTTTAAATGACAACATCCAGGCATTGGCAAATTCTCAACAGCAGATTGCTGAGGTTTTGGACAGACGATTGGGTGACATGGTTGGAATCCTTGACCGTGGCATGACAATCCGTGAGCATGCGCTGTTTGTGCTGGAACATCTGGTAGGAGTGAGGCATAGGGCACATGGACGTAGGCCAGCTACGTCACCTGGTGCAGGTCTACGTGAATGAGCTACCTCACATGCCCATTCCCATAGTGGCAGTAGCAGCAGCAGTGCAGCTGGTGCTGTGCTGTCCACACCAGGATACAGCAGACCACATGCATTTGGCCCTGGATGGTCCCAATGGGGACACAGTTCCAGTGGATGTGTCATCGGACAGTACCCAATCTGCACCTCAGCCTGGTAGTGCCCATGCAACCCCTGGCAGGCACAGGTCACGTAGCCATGGCCGGACACTGCGAGCTGTAAAACTTGGTCTGTACAGTCTGGAGCTGTCAATAATACCCCTGTGTAGGCCAGACACATGGCAGAACTGTGCACACATACACGCACACACCAGAAACATCTGTAGGGCACCGCAACACTCACATGCATAACAACCACACATGGCCAATTAGATCACAGGCCCTAACTCACACACATGATGTCATCCACTGAAGCAGCCTAGGCCCCTGGCAAACATTATCACCCTGTGGATATGATGATGCCTGTGCCACATCCCTGTCATCCACACCATCTGTGCAAAGACATGCTCATATGGTCTGATGCACAGGGTGAACAGAATAGGGAGATAAGTGTAGATTACAATTGTTGTGTACTGCTGACACGCAGCAAACATACCGTGTAGTATAGGTTTAGAATGCATTGTTTTCTGTTCACAGTATGTGTCTTGGTAACAACAGTAACAGCATGTTGGTAATGATGTCTTGCTTCCCTCCTTCAGGTCTAATTGCATGTGCCATTGAGTGCCAGTGTTTGCAGTTTCCCATGTGTAAATGTGGACTACTCACAGGTATGTATGGCAATACCAGCATGCTATTCATAGCTTCAACCTCACTGTTAGAAAGGCTGACATTCCAAAGATGTCTGCACATCTACTGATCCAGGAGCATGGGAGCTGTGTACTAAGCTACAGTGGCTAGAGATGTGACATCCATATCAGGTGACATCACAGGTACAGTTACATGGGGCGAGGAATTTACATAGCGGTCTAGCTGATGACAAGGGTAGAGGCCAGTTGATAGCTTGAGGCCTCACTGTGTAGCAGTAATATACATTCACATTACAGGATGAGAACACACACACACACACACACACACACACACACACACACACACACACACACACACACACACACACACACACGTATTTGCACAAATGTATTCAGACCCACAGTAACACGCCCACACTCACGGGGTGTAACACACACACACACACACTTGATAGAGTTGAGGTGAGGACCCCTGCCTATGTGGTAATCACCATTACAGTACTGTGCACCCACATTAAGTGACACAGAGACTACACATGTACAGCTAGTCAGTAATGCCTAAGATCGACGGCATCGACAGGGTAGTAGATTGCATCACCTGGAGGGGTTAGGGGTCCTATCCGTTCACTATAGTAGCATACATCCTCACTCCATGGACCAGACAGCCATACATACACACACACACACACACACACACACACACACACACACACACACACAAACACACACACACACACTGTGGAGTCCACAATTGAATGCACCTATGTCATGCACAGATAGCTCACATGTGTATGATACACATCCCACCCCTGCCTATGTCTTGCTTTCTACACTGCAGTATGTGCAGATCTCTACAACAGTGCACAGGAGTGTGAGTAACAATTGGGATGTATTCCCCACCATATGTGGCATATATGGACACACAAGCAAAAACACATGGCAGTACTGTGAATCAAACACCTGCTATCTTATGATACGTACGACAGACATGCAGCAGTATTTCCTGCATTACAAAGTGTACCGATGCTACCTTTGGCAATTGTGCTGATATATGCACACAGGAGGTCTTAAGTGTTACAGGTGTCAAGTGATTTACAGTCAGTGACACCCTGACCACTGTGTAGATTGTATGTGTTTCCCTTCAATTAACAGAAACATAGCTTAGTGTTTGCACATGTTATTGTAGGATGCCTTGTGACACACCTGTGAGCTGTCATCAGCAAACATCCATCTGCAAAGATGGCCCATCACTTAGTTATGTCCACACATCTGTCCATACCTGATTTACATCTTACTGTACTGTCAGTATATAGAGGTGAGATGCACGAAACTCCTCCATCCCTCGAGAACACCAAAATAAAACTCCAAGTCACCAAAATGTAAAAGGAACAAAATTTATTAGGTTTAAGCTTCTCCCAGCATTCGTGAGTTTGCCTTGTGTCAGCCTCCAGTTACAGAATCCAGACTGTCTGGATTCTGTAACTGGAGGCTGACACAAGGCATCACGAAGCTGGAGGAGTTTTCTGAGGAAGTTGGTGTATTGTAACTGACGAAAAGCTTGGGAGAAGCTTAAACCTAATAAATTTTGTTTGTTTTACATTTTGGCGACTTGGAGTTTTATTTTGGTGTTCTCGAGGGACGGAGGAGTTTTGTGCATCTCATCTCTTTTACAGTGTGTCTACATTTCCTTGGTTTGTCGACATACTGTCAGTATATCACCATATACAGTTGGCAATGATGGGCCTGCATTGCAATTGCATGTTATAGTAAGACACACGTCACCTGCAAACATCAGCTACTGCACACGCATGGTAGCTGAACGCACACCACTACATGTACATGTGTGTAGGTCCTACATTCCTGTCATTTAGCCATGTTTGCAGGCATTGCAATTGGTGGACATGTGTGATGATATACATGACACATAGATTGTTGTATGATATGATAGTTGTCATGGGTAACCAGTACAGAGGGAATGTTAACTCAGTCAACATTGATATCACACCTTATGTACTGTTAGCATTCAACAGCCATGGGCCTACCTTCCATGTGCATGTATGTAATTGCTGTAGCCACCTGTCTGCACGAAGGACAGCAACAGCTATGCTATGTGCATATGTGTTTTGTGTTTGTGTGTGTGTGTGTGTGCGTGTGTTGCATGTACATATCCACGGCAAGTACATGTATGTCATATCCAAATATGAGGGTGTTTACTGGTGTACAGCAACAGTCATCTGTTACTGCTGTATATGACCCAGGGCCCCTGTTATGTGTACAGCCAACCTGGTTATGAACTGTGTTGTCATTGCATTACATAACATGTGATACAACTGTGTCAGTACATGGGTAGCCTGCACAGTTGATGTAGAGCTAGGTACAGTTCACTGGTCATGGGTCACATGGTGTTGTACTAATATATGTTCTACCACATGTATGGATGTGTGTTGCTGGTCCAAGAACATGGTGATGTCTGAGGGCTACATCCTAGAATGAGGCTTTCGACACTGTGATCTGCACCTGACACATCTGTGATGCCTTTTGAGGGTGTACTGCTCAGTACATGTGAGTGGCCTTCATGTACGTGGGGACACCACCACCTGAAGCGGTCCATACCGGTGTTATGGCCCACATGTCTGTATCCAAGGGATACGGTGGTAGTGCTATTCTGCACAACTGAGCCTTCAGCCAGGTGTTCCTCACTGCACAGATGTTAGTATTCCCCATTGTTGGATCTACATCGGGCAGCTGTGATTACGAACGCTACACATCTAGCACTGTTTAGCATACACATACTATGCAGTTGTCCTCTAGGTGTCAGGGTGTTAAGCTGGTCTCAGGACATTCGTCTGTGAATGGCACTATATGGGTGAAGTAGCCAATCCTGGCAGAACATCACCACGGGTGGTAGTAGTGTGCCAGGTTTAGATTGGTACATCTAAGGTGACAGACAGCAGCAGACATTGTGTAGAAGACCGGTGTCAGATATATATATAGTGCAGCATTCCTGCTAACAATGACAACTATCGACACCGTAGTTCATTACAATGTGTTGTTCACGTCTAACTGTAATAGCATGGCCACTGTGCCCTTCCGTGTTTAGAATCAGAGTGCATACAAAACAGCCCTGTGCTACTAAGTGTGTGAGCATGCCCAGCATAACGTTGTGTGGATGGACACATAGTGCATTCCAGATGGCCGTGTGCTACTAAGTGTGTGAGCATGCCCAGTGACATCTTGTCTCGGTTATGTGCCTCTATGTGTATGGGCATGGCCATTGTAACCCTGTATAGTAATAGTAGTCATCCATTCAACAGATGGCCATACCCCACTTCATGATGGATTCCTACATTGAACACACAGGGTCACAGGTATGTACATTGTAACTGCCAGCATCCATGTCGATGTCCACATTCCTAGAAGGTCATATTGACAGTCTTGAAAGGTGTAGTGTCTGTGGCGCGGCTCATATCTATGTAGTATTGTAATAGTGGTCCATAGATAGGCAGTTGTCCTGATCCCACCACTGGCATGTGTTTGTTTCCATCTGCCTGGAGACAGAAATATGCTTTTAGACTGCTCACACTCCATACAATCCCTATAGCCATCTTTCTCAATGCTGATGATGTCACCCACCTAGAAATACACCTCTGGGAGTGCTGTGTCCCACTAATCTCGGTAGCACGTTCTGTAACTGAGTAATGCTGTAGTGTGATTAGGTAGTTAGGTCTGTATTCTAATCCCAGCCATGCCAACTGTGTGTGTGTGTGTGTGTGTGTGTGTGTGTGTGTGTGTGTGTGTGTGTGTGTGTGTGTCTCCATTTGCGTGGGGACAGAATAATGCTTTTAGACTGCTCACACTCCATACAATCCCTATCTCCGACTTTTCCATTGCTGATTATGTCACCCACCTAGAAGTACACCTCTGGGTGTGTTGTGCCCCAGTAATCTTGGTAGCGCATTCTGTAACTGCATAATGCTGTAGTGTGATTGGGTAGTTAGGTCTGTTTTCTAATCCCAGCCATGCCAACTGTGTGTGTGTCTCCGTCTGCCTGGGGACAGAATAATGCTTTTAGACTGCTCACACTCCATACAATCCCTATCGCCGACTTTTCCATTGCTGATGATGTCACCTACCTAGAAGTACACCTCTGGGAGTGCTGTGTCCCAGTAATCTCGGTAGCGAGTTCAGTAACTGTGTAATGCTGTAGTGTGATTAGGTAGTTAGGTCTGTGTTCTAATCTCAGCCATGCCAACTGTGTGTGTCTGTCCCCATTTGCCTGGGGACAGAATAATGCTTTTAGACTGCTCACACTCCATAAAATCCCTATCGCCGACTTTTCCATTGCTGATGATGTCACCCACCTAGAAGTACACCTCTGGGAGAATTGTGTCCCAGTAATCTCGGTAGCATGTTCTGTAACTGTATAATGCTGTAGTGTGATAAGGTAGTTAGGTAGGTGTTCTAATCCCAGCCATGCCAACTGTGTGTGTGTGTCTCCGTCTGTCTGGGGACAGAATAATGCTTTTAGACTGCTCACATTCCATACAATACCTATCACCAAATTTTCCATTGCTGATGATGTCACCCACCTAGAAGTACACCTCTGGGTGTGCTGTGTCAAAGTAATCCTGGTAGAGTATTCTGTAACTGTATAATGCTGTAGTGTGATAAGGTAGTTAGGTCTGTGTTCTAATCCCAGCCATGCCAACTGTGTGTGTGTGTCTCTGTCTGCCTGGGGACAGAATAATGCTTTTAGACTGCTCACACTCCATACAATCCCTATCGCCATCTTTTCCAATGCTGATGATGTCACCCACTTAGAAATACACCTTTAGGAGTGCTGTGTCCCACTAATCTCAGTAGCACGTTCTGTAACTGAGTAATGCTGTAGTTTGATTAAGTAGCTAGGTCTGTATTCTAATTCCAGCCATGCCAACTGTGTGTGTGTGTGTGTCTCCATCTGCGTGGGGACAGAATAATGCTTTTAGACTGCTCACACTCCATACAATCCCTATCGCCAACTTTTCCATTGCTGATGATGTCACCCACCTAGAAGTACACCTTGGGGAGTGTTGTGCCCCAGTAATCTTGGTAGTGCATTCTGTAACTGTATAATGCTGTAGTGTGCTTGGGTAGTTAGGCCTGTGTTCTAATCCCAGCCATGCCAACTGTGTGTGTGTGTGTGTGTGTGTGTGTGTGTGTGTGTGTGTGTGTGTCCATTTGCCTGGGGACAGAATAATGCATTTAGACTGCTCACACTCCATAAAATACCTATCTCTGACTTTTCCATTGCTGATGATGTCACCCACCTAGAAGTACACCTCTGGGAGAATTGTGTCCCAGTAATCTCGGTAGCACGTTCTGTAACTGTATAATGCTGTAGTGTGATAAGGTATTTAGGTATGTGTTCTAATCCCAGCCATGCCAACTGTGTGTGTGTGTGTGTGTGTGTGTGTGTGTGTGTGTGTGTGTGTGTGTGTGTGTGTCTCATTCTGCCTGGGAACAGAATAATGCTTTTAGACTCACATTCCATACAATACCTACCACCAAATTTTCCATTGCTGATGATGTCACCCACCTAGAAGTACACCTCTGGGTGTGTTGTGTCAAAGTAATCCAGGTAGCGCATTCTGTAACCGTATAATGCTGTAGTGTGATAAGGTAGTTAGGTCTGTGTTCTAATCCCAGCCATGCCAACTGTGTGTGTTTGTCTCTGTCTGCCTGGGGACAGAATAATGCTTTTAGACTGCTCACACTCCATACAATCCCTATCACCGACTTTTCCATTGCTGATGATGTCATCCACCTAGAAGTACACCTCTGGGAGTATTGTGCCCCAGTAATCTCAGTAGCGCATTCTGTAACTGGGTAATGCTGTAGTGTGATAGAATAGACAAGTAGGTGTTCTATTCTAAGGCATGACAGGTGTGTGTGTTTGGCAGTCATATCCTATGTGTTGGTGTCTGTGAGTGGCTAGCTCCAAGATGTGTTGAGGAGTGTGTTTTTTTGTTTTCCTATATAGTGGCCATAAATGTCACAATCGGCCAAGAGACTGGGTTGGCAAGTCATACACATACATTCGGCAATAGGTCTGATGAGTAATGTCAGCTGCCCTAATCTTACCCTTAATACAGTCTGAGCCCGTGTGACACACAGAAACACACTTGCCTTGCTATTAACACCAGTACATAATGCAGGAGGCGCATGTTGTTTCCTTTTCATTCTTGTCTAATGCTTTGGTGTCACATGGTCCGCTGTTGAGATACATATTCTATATCTAAATAAATAAATAACTCCCAAACACTAAAGGTGGTCTGTCACAAAAACAGTCAATATTGGCAGAAAAAAGACAGAAAATCCACCCAAGGATGGCCAATCAAGAAATCCACAAGTGTTCCAATTAAAATGTAGTCCTTTAATATGAATAAAACTTCGACTTGAAAATAAAATGACAAATAAAAAAGCTCAAAACTGTCCCTTGAAGATATCCGATAAGCGCTTTCGACTGTTGTCTTCCTCAGATCATATATATAATTATCACAATCAGCAGATTACAGGCCCAGCCTAGCCCAGAACACTACGATAAAGTGAGAAAGCACCATACCCTCGGGTTTTTCCACACTCTACACCACCGGTGTATACATGCGGGGAAATTTTACAAAACAATCCAACAAAATGAGAAGGGCTGCAGCAGGCAACATAGACCAACATGTGCAGGAGGCTGAGGGTGGTGAGGATGTGGATGCTGCCGAACAACCCTCAGTTAGGAGACAGAGAAGACTGTACAGACCTAGGGTAACCTACCAGGGGCTACATGAGCTGGAGATAGTGGAGTGCTATGGGGTGGACAGAGACCTCCTACAGCAGATTGTTGAGCTGTGCTGGCCACACCTGACACATTGAACAGGCCAAGGGAAACCCATCCCAGTGGATACCAAGGTATGTGTAGGCCTAGTTATACTAGCCACAGGTACATCCCAAAGCACAACTGGGGATATCATGGGGATCTCACAGGCATCTGCATCCAGAGTATTCCACCAGTTCCTGGATGCCATGTCACCACATGCCAGTGAGCACATACATTTCCTCAGCACACGTGAGGTGTTGACCAGCAATATGCGTCTCTTCCACCAAATGGCAGACTACCCTGGGGTAGTGGGTGCTATAGCCTGCACGCACATAAGCATCAAAGCACCATCCGATGAGCAGGGTAGGGCCTACATTAACCACAGGGGCATCTCCTCCATCAACTGCCAGGTCATATGCAATGCACAGGGCATTATACTGAATGTGTGTGTTGGCTGCCCTGGAAGCTATGATGATTCTGATATATGGCATCTGATGCAGCTGTACCACAGCTTTGCCAATATGGACATCCCCTACAGTCACCTAGTGGGGGATTCTGGGTACCCACTGGAGCCGTGGCTGATGACACCCATCAGAAATGCACACACACCTGAACAACTATGCCATAATGAGGCACATGCACAGGCCAGACATATAATAGAGCATGTGCTTGGGATGCTCAGGTCACGGTTCCGGTGTCTGGACACATCCCAGCTACATGCACCCAAATTGTTGTGGTATGTGCTATGCTACACAATATGATCCTGTGGAAACAGCTGCAGCAGGAACAGCATGGGACAGGGCCACACAGCCCCCCACCAGTGCCAAGGCCTGTACAGGCACAGAGTGACTCGGAGGAGGAACAACCTGAGCAGGACCCAGTAGGTGGAAGGAGGTGTGCCCAGTATGACCTGGCCTTGGCAAAGAGGCAATGCATAGCATATGCACTGACACAGCAGGTACCCAGGGAATGTCACCCTCTCTGACTCGCACAGACAGTAAAAGGGATGCCAAACATGACACTACCTGTGCTCAGCCATGTATAGGAAGTGCACTGTGTGCATCCGACATAGTTAGCCCTCCAGCACCATCCTCAGGTCTGGCACACCCTCAAGGTAAGTCAATCAACCTACCAATTGGCAGTTGTATTAAAATGTGTTGTTACCTGTAGCTATGGTATGGATGTGAGCATGCAAGGGAATCTGGTGGTTGAATGTTAAGGCAGCGGACAGCAGACATCCATAGTGGCACATGACATCTGTAGCACATACTGAGGTCACCATAGTAGCCAGTAGTACACAGGGCATCATAACCCACTGCGGGTAATGGGCTGAGCATCATGTGTGTCCATGCAGCCCACATAAGTCTCAACCAGCTGGACAGGTGTAGACCAACACAGACAGATGCTGTACTATGGCCTCTGAATATGCCCAATGGATGACCCCCCCCCACAGACCCACACAGACAGACTACAGCAGGCCAGGCAGCTGGATGTAGGTTGTGAATGCTAGGATGTCTGAAACTAATATGTTGGTAATTAAAGTTCAGATCTGGAGTACACTGGTATGCCTCTAGTCAGCACAATAGGTATGTCTACACACTGAAATGGAGTACCTGACATACCAGTACAGTAGTAGCAAAAGTGTACAAGTGTCAGCTGTGCCCCCCTTCCAACGTACACATGTAACAGTCAGCTGCTCCCCCCCGGTGCTGTGTAGGAATGTGGATACAGTCAGATGTCCCACCACGGTGTGCAGAAATGTAGCAACAGTCAATGCCACATGACCGATGGATACCCTGCAGACACAGCATGCCACCTGTCAGTGTACAACGCAAAGGTCGGCAACACAGTACTGACTACCTGAACATGTAGCACATGCGATACAGTTGACTATACTGGGCATGCTCAAACACATGAAGGTATGACAGCAATGTCAGTCGACAACATGCGGAATGGTCATACTGGACATGCTCACACACATAAACACAAGACGGCCAGGTCTGCAAACACCAGTGGTCTGGACATATCTGCCGGTACATTGCTATACTGTTGGATGACTGCGCTGTATGGTATGTGTGTGTGGTACTGTCTATTGTCTGTATATTTGCAATGGTGTATTGGTAATTCACATTAGCTCTGTGTGCAGGATGTTGCTACCAACACTTGCAAAGGACGGTTATTTGTTTGCGGCCAGAACAAGGCCATTGGATATGGAGTGAGTAAGGCACATTGAAGCAGTTGGGAGCAGTTGTGTGTATGTTTGCATGGTGTTAAACAGTGCTGACCTCTGGTTACAGCTTCTTACACATGTTTAGACTCCACATTTTTTTACCAGTGCAATACTCGCATACTGGTAGCCAAACATGCTTACACCCACTCGCTCCCTCACTTGCACTGACATTGGTACTTGCATGTGTCACTCACACTGGGTGGGCACGATCCCTTGTGATGCCTATTATGTCGGGCTACATGAATACAGTATCAGGTATGGCTGACCATTAGGCGACAGCATGGCGTTCGACTGTACGGAATCGGCGGCCTGTCCAGTGAGTTAATCATATTATATGCGTGTTCCTCATACAATCTGCTCCCATCTGGCTGATACATGGGAACCGATACTCTGCAATGCAGACAAGTAAATGTGTTTTGGGACCCACATCTGTCTGCCGGGTGATGCTACCGCATACCTATTGTAGGTTTGCCACCTTTTAAATTGGCCGAGGTGAGACTTGAGGATTAACACCTGTCCCACTTTGCGTGGGACAGTCCCTCCTTAGGCGTATGTGTCATGCGAAAATAATCAAGACATAGCAAATGTCCTGATTACAGGACAATATTATATTCTACGTTTCTCTAATAGTTGCATGTAACAGTTATTGTATATATGACACTTCTATATGTTATGTGAAGTAGCATAAAAAACTGAACTGCTACTAGACTAAGCTTTTATTTGTGCTAATACATATAGTTCTGTACTATGCATGGCTGTAGGTATGTTCTGACCTCATACGTCTGACATTTCT